>NC_089740.1:140000-433357 GCF_035083965.1 Branchiostoma lanceolatum
AACCCTAACCCTAACCCTAACCATTCTTCAAACGGGCCAAACTTGGGCTCATTCAAAAGGTCTTTTGGCCAGGAGTTTGAAACTGAAAACGGATTTCAAATATCGTGCTTTGTTATCGAGTTATGAGACTTTAAAAGTTAACCCTAACCCTAACCCTAGGTGTTAATCCTAACCCTAACCCTAACCCTAACCATTCTTCAAACGGGCCAAACTTGGGCTCATTCAAAGGGTCTTTTGGCCAGGAGTTTGAAACTGAAAACAGATTTCAAATATCGTGCTTTGTTATCGAGTTATGAGACTTTAAGTTAAAAGTTAACCCTAACCCTAACCCTAGGTGTTAATCCTAACCCTAACCCTAACCCTAACCATTCTTCAAACGGACCACACTTGGGCTCATTCAGAAGGTCTTTTGGCCAGGAGTTTGAAACTGAAAACAGATTTCAAATATCGTGCTTTGTTATCGAGTTATGAGACTTTAAAAGTTAACCCTAACCCTAACCCTAGGTGTTAATCCTAACCCTAACCCTAACCCTAACCATTCTTCAAACGGGCCACACTTGGGCTCATTCAAAAGGTCTTTTGGCCAGGAGTTTGAAACTGAAAACGGAATTCAAATATCGTGCTTTGTTATCGAGTTATGAGACTTTAAAAGTTAACCCTTACCCTAACCCTAGGTGTTATTCCTAACCCTAACCCTAACCCTAACCATTCTTCAAACGGGCCAAACTTGAGCTCATTCAAAAGGTCTTTTGGCCAGGAGTTTGAAACTGAAAACGGATTTCAAATATCGTGCTTTGTTATCGAGTTATGAGACTTTAAAAGTTAACCCTAACCCTAGGTGTTAATCCTAACCCTAACCCTAACCCTAACCATTCTTCAAACGGGCCAAACTTGGGCTCATTCAAAGGGTCTTTTGGCCAGGAGTTTGAAACTGAAAACAGATTTCAAATATCGTGCTTTGTTATCGAGTTATGAGACTTTAAGTTAAAAGTTAACCCTAACCCTAACCCTAGGTGTTAATCCTAACCCTAACCCTAACCCTAACCATTCTTCAAACGGGCCACACTTGGGAGCATTCAAAAGGTCTTTTGGCCAGGAGTTTGAAACTGAAAACAGATTTCAAATATCGTGCTTTGTTATCGAGTTATGAGACTTTAAAAGTTAACCCTAACCCTAACCCTAGGTGTTAATCCTAACCCTAACCCTAACCCTAACCATTCTTCAAACGGGCCAAACTTGAGCTCATTCAAAAGGTCTTTTGGCCAGGAGTTTGAAACTGAAAACGGATTTCAAATATCGTGCTTTGTTATCGAGTTATGAGACTTTAAAAGTTAACCCTAACCCTAGGTGTTAATCCTAACCCTAACCCTAACCCTAACCATTCTTCAAACGGGCCAAACTTGGGCTCATTCAAAAGGTCTTTTGGCCAGGAGTTTGAAACTGAAAACGGATTTCAAATATCATGCTTTGTTATCGAGTTATGAGACTTTAAAAGTTAACCCTAACCCTAACCCTAACCCTAGGTGTTAATCCTAACCCTAACCCTAACCATTCTTTAAACGGGCCAAACTTGGGCTCATTCAAAAGGTATTTTGGCCAGGAGTTTGAAACTGAAAACGGATTTCAAATATCGTGCTTTGTTATCGAGTTATGAGACTTTAAAAGTTAACCCTAACCCTAACCCTAGGTGTTAATCCTAAACCTAACCCTAACCCTAACCTTTCTTCAAACGGGCCAAACTTGGGCTCATTTAAAAGGTCTTTTGGCCAGGAGTTTGAAACTGAAAACGGATTTCAAATATCGTGCTTTGTTATCGAGTTATGAGACTTTAAAAGTTTACCCTAACCCTAGGTGCTAACCCTAACCCTAACCCTAACTCCTAACTCCTAACTTCGAACTCTACTGATATGATTCGGTCTTGTATCAATCCGCAGCTCAACTCGATCTTGAATCGTCCATTTTCCAGTACCCCTAACCCTAACCTTTCTTACTTTAAAGACCATGGTTGTACTATAAAATCACCCAATAAATTCGGCTAACGTAAACTACCAGGATCAGTCTGCTACTGACTGTCGTGGTGTTCACATCGGTGGAGGCCTGGCTAAGACAGTCACCACCAATACGAGTTACTCTCAAAAAACTTTTGAAATGTAGAGACAACAGATAAGGAATTCATGTATTATTATACATGAAGAGGTTTTTTGTAACCCAGAATATAAATGACAACACTGGCCAAAATATCATGCTGTTTGGTAGTATAAGTAAAGACATTAGCGGACAGTTTGTGTGCAGTTCTACTTAACATTAGTTATACAGAGCTCCAGTCTATATAACTGTTTTTTAGAACACCATGTAGACACACAGCTACAAGTCATATTTGTGGACACACAACTATCAGACATTTGAATTCAACTGTGAGGAGGGCATTTCCAAGTTGCAAATATACAGTTAGACAATTTGAAACAACTTTGACATGCCGCTTTGAAAGTGTATTTTTGAACACAAGGTTGATTTTCTAAAAACTGAAAGTTGTTTTGACTATGTAGTTTTGTTAAAATCATTCTGTGTCATTCTGTATTGTTTCATAATGTTACTTTGAAAACCAGTAGAAAAAATATTTGAATCTTGTTCACCAGTATTATGCTAATCTTCTCCTGCCATTGTTTCAAGCCAGAGACAGTCTGGGATTTTTATGTGTTTATGTAGTTATGGGGGCCAATCCTCCTTTCAAACTGCAGCAAGGCCACAGTGGGATGCACTTCCTAAATTAGTTTATGGTTCTGAACCCTGGGTCCATATTCTCGATTTTTTAACTTTTTAACTCTTAAATCCTAACTCCAACTTGGAACTCTAACTCTGCGGATATGATTCGGTCTTGTATCAATCCGCAGCTCAACTCAATCTTAAATCGTCCATTTTCCAGTACCCCTAACCCTAACCCTAACCCTAACCCCTAACCCTAACCCCTAACCCTAACCCTAACCCTAACCCCTAACCCTAACCCTAACCCCTAACCCCTAACCCTAACCCCTAACCCTAACCCTAACCGCTAACCCTAACCCTAATCCTAACCCTAACAGTTTAATGTTGACAGTCTAAGGTGTTTCGTTGCATATGAATACCCAGTGCGGTTCCTGCTCATGATGGTATAATAACAAGCTGTTTGCTGCATTTGTTCTAGCAAGGACATTATATAAATAATGGGGGGGGGGGGTCTAGTTAATTGAGATGTATGCACAAGGCGTTTCATCGCATATGAAAACCTTGTGTAGTTGCTTCAGATGATGGTACAACAAGCTCTTTTCTGCATTTTTTGTAGTTAGTCTATTGAGATGTAAACACATCTACAAGGACATGTTTACTGTTGAATCAAGGAGGTTTTATATCATACATGAAACCTCATTGGTTGAATACAGGAATAAAAGACCTGTTGGTCATGATATCTCAATAGACTAACTACAAAAAATGCAGAAAAGAGCTTGTTGTACCATCATCTGAAGCAACTACACTGGGTTTTCATATGCGATGAAACGCCTTGTGCATACAGCTCAATTAACTAGACCCCCCCCCCCATTATTTATATAATGTCCTTGCTAGAACAAATGCAGCAAACAGCTTGTTATTATACCATCATGAGCAGGAACCGCACTGGGTATTCATATGCAACAAAACACCTTAGACTGTCAACATTAAACTGTTCTTGAAGATGTGTATACAGCTCAATTAACTAGAACAAAGTCAGAAAACAGCTTGTCATACCAGCATGGGCAGGAACTACACTGGGTATTCATATGCAATGAAACATCTTAGACTGTCAACGTTTACGACATATTTGCCCATTTTTGGCATGTTGACCACCGTCGGAGGGCAATGAAATTTCTTGTTTTTTATTTCGAAATCAGGCGAAAATTTACGAGCGCGCTGATGTCATCCATAAAAATTACTTGCTGTGGCCTAATGACGGTATTGCGCCTTTACACCGGCAGGTATCGGCTCATTTGTACCGCGTTTGCCGATTTTTAGCGCACCATTTTGGTTAACTTGTCGAGGATTTTGGAAAAAAAATGGTGCAGTTATCCGAAATTGGTGACAATGCGCGGTGCAGATATGCGGAGTCACTAACAATGCAGTGAATGGGAACCGGTTTTTTAATCTTTGGGAAAAAGTCCATGCATCGGACAGAAAACAACACACCCGAGCAGTCATCTCCTTACGAAACAAGAAATCTTTTAAGAGGGTTGACCGCTAGAGAGTTTGGTAAATGTGAGCCTAAAATCATAGCAGACGTTTTCTCGTCGAGGCGACTTGGTAGCTACTTCGAGAATGGAGACTAGAATAACATAAATAGCGGGACCAGATACTGTGTTCGCGAAAATAAAGGGGCTAGTAAAGTTACCACTTGTTGAGAAACCAAACTATTGCACAAAAAAGTACAAAAAAATCTCACCTTCTGAGTTGTCAGCAGCTCGGCGGTGAATACCGTCACAGTTGGTACATAAACTATTGTGTGGAAAGAAATTAAGTTCCCTTAGATATATACATAGTATATAAAGTGGGAGTGGAAACATTTTCAGCAGTTTAGCTAAAATGAATATGTCGAACTCAAACAAAACAAACATGCACATGCCGTTAATAATTGCTGGCGCCAACTTTGCATAACAACATGATGATTTTTAGTATTGCTGTTCTGGTAAAACGCAAATCTATTTCCTGTGATCTAAAGACTTCATGAAACAAGTCTACTTACATAACTCCACCAGGGTAAATGATTAAGCAACCCTGAAAAGATACGTCCAAACAGATCTTCAACCTAACATCTTCCAGTATATATAGTCAACTCCAGAGCATCTAAATTGTGCATACCTGAGGGTGCTGCACTAGATATCTCTCAAACACATCTCACGACTCGCGTTTCAGGCGGGAGCCGTACATTTATATGTCCGCCCAACAATACGAGCGTCGTGCCCCTAAGGTCTCAGACGTACTGATATAAGCAGCGGTGGAAATGCCATAATCTTTCAAACAGCTCTTACAAAACAGTTCGGATCTCTATAGTGCCCTTTATGAGGGGCAAATGATGCACTTAGCCCAGGTACAACTTAGAAAAAGTAAAACGCAGGCTTCACAGGTAAGCTCGTACAGGCGTTTTAATGATCGGGTAAATTTATTCCTAAACATACCCCTAATAAAATAAAGTAGCACATTTGAAACAAAACCTTAATTCTCGACCTTTCTTACAATATAAAAGATACTGAAACGTGTTAGATAATATTGCTTGCTAAGTATGTTTGAATAGAAGCATGTATATTATCGGGACACGTACTTACAGGTATGTTTAGGTGTCGACGAAGTCGGTTGCGTCAGCTAGCTGTCTACTCTCCCACTGTACAGACGAACTGAGTGTTTAGTATATCAATAGTAGCCTATCGCAACGATTTCTGTCTACCACATGCCTCATTATCGACGAAGTGAGATGTTATCTGTGACAGTTTTTAATATTGATGGTTGCCCCCGACATCAGCACACAATACAGTAATTCGACAATTATCTGGGAGAGGCAGGTCACCAAGGTCGCAAACGGGAGTTCAACAACCTGGTGAAAATCGTGCAGCAAACCTTGTAAACACTTTACGATTGCCTTCACTATGTTCCACCGCATGTACCTATCCCTCAGTGTCATTGCTGTTTTTGAGAGCCTTATGCATTGGGTAAGACAGAACCTGTTATATCAATGTGTGCCGTATCAAGGACTGCCGTATCAAGGACAACCGGGATGCAGAATCTTGCGAAGATTGCCGCTCCCGAGTACAACCGGTTTAGGGGATTCCCCGAAACAAAACAGCATCGCCGCGTGTTTCGCGCGGCAAACCCGGAAGTTACATGCCGGCCGGGTGACCTGGGTTCAGGGGTCAAAGAGCGTTGCGCAATCACCGATTACGTAATCCCCATGATGCCTTGCGGCCATTACGTATCCAAGATGGCGCGGGTGCAGACGACGCGGAGATTATTTTTTGTTTTCGGCGATAAATTCAAGTTTTTAACTCTAAATTGTCTGGGTTTACGCACAAATACGTGTTTGGGGAGCTTGATACTACATATTCTGTGGAAAAATAGCGTTCCATGATCGAGAATTCTGCAGTAAATGGCGAAAGTAGCGGCATGCACGTGGAACAACAAGTTCGCGTCGTCCCAGGGGGAATTAACTCACGGCGACGGAGTAAATACAGTGCTGGAAAATTCGAAATCGGTTGCGGAGCTGACAATAATCGTGTTTATGAACGGTAAAGGTGTTGGAGGCGAGAAATATGTGTTGTCTACTATATTTTTTATATACAAATACAATGGTGACTGCTATGTTGTACCAGCCTTTTAGCCGTGTAGTCAGTTCAGCACCCAGGACAGTCCGTAGTCATAAACTCACATAAAGTAATTCCCGTGTATTTTTTGTCATGTATGTGATTCTGATATTGTCAGAATTCTCAGAAACTTAATGGTCCATGTGCTAGTGGTTCTATGTGTGTTAGAGTGGATTGCTTGGAAGCATTGTGGAAAGTATATGTTTTATTGCTTTCGTGTGTTTATTACCCATGCAATGTGAGTTAGTAAGCTGGTACACATTTCGGAAGAAAGTATTAGTCATACGATTTCAGCTGATATTAAAGAGTTATGTTTCCTAAAGCCTTAGAAAGGAATATACTGTGTTGTAATAAATCAGCATTTCAGCTAAATAATCAGTTCAGCACCCAGGACAGTCTGTAGTCATAAACTTACCTGTGGTAATACCTGGATGATTTTTTTTTCATGTGTATGCAAGACTGATGTTGTCAAGACCTTGCAGAAGTGCTGTGGTACTGATATTGGAATTTCACCAATGGTTTTAATGCTATAATACAATAGGTTACTGAAAATTGTATGTTTTATTACATTATTGCCCTTGTAAATCATTACTACTGTCACTAGGCCAATGTTGCATGACACAAACAGAAAGAGTAGACTCTTAGCTTTCTATCGATGTATAACATATCGGGGTTATTTTGGAGGAAAGGAACCATAAACTAGTGAAATAAAAACAGTACCCCTTGTTTTTAGAGAGTCTAAAAACGCTGGCACAGAGAAGCTGTACTGGTGAGAAAACCTGGCAGCTAAAGCCATCCAAAGTGGTGAGAAAACCTGGCAGCTAAATTGATACTATGTTGGTGAGGTCTTTTTTTGCACAGCAAGCCGTTGTGCAAGTATCATAAGATTCTAATTAAATTGGTTGAACATTTAGAAAGAAATACAGTATAGAGGGTAGTTGTAATTTAAAAAAACGGGTGCTTATTAACATCTGCTTGGAGGTTGATGTATCTTTTTCAAGCCAATGTCTCTACACCTTGGGACCGTTCAAACACAATGGCAAGACGAGAGGTAACATATCATGTTCCAACTATAACCGTCACATAAAACCCTTATTGTTTACCTCGTAGATTGATAAAGACGACGTTTTTTTTTTCAGCACAGACAAATGCAAACAAGAGTGGCAATGAAAAAGCATTGCCATGGCGACGGTGGAAAGGTTAGTTTTAATGGATCTTTGTTGATGACAAATAGTTGTATTCTGGTTTACACGAGTCTATCTCATATCCGAAGTTCATCATAAGTGCCTGATTTGTCTATTTTCTAGATGCGCGTAAAATGACCAGGACGACGGTCGGACTCCACTGTACCATTCATTTCATTTTGCCGTAGCTGTTTTTATGGTTAATGTAATATTTCAAAGCACCCCTATGTTATTGGGCATTTGGATCTGTCCTTATTGTTAAGGATCGCGCGGCAGCAGAAAGAACTTCAGGCAGACGTCTGGTACATGGTGTGTTCCTAAATGAGAACCAGCTGTTTACCTTAAGCCCCCGTCACAAATCAACAATTTAGCTCGGCCGACTTGTCGGCCAGGTCCAAATGGGGAATTTCGGCCGAAGTACGACCGACATCCTGGCGATTTCGCGGGCTTCGGGCGATTTTTCGGAGCTCAGCCGACGTTCGCGGGTCACTGGATGACCGAAGACATTAATATTTCCTGTTTTTGGTACGTATTGGTTTGGATGTTTCAATTTATATATTAATGAACTGGGGCTTGACTTTTGAGGCTTGACTTGACTTTTTGAGCTTTTCCTCCACAAAATGACTAGTTCAAAGTCCACTGAGCCACAAAGTCCACTATAGATCTACTCTCCAAGCAGAGCTAGGGTTTTGGCTGGTTTTTAACGTGTTTTTAGGCGTTTTTGTCATGCCTTCTACTTTGTCATCGTTTTTGTTGTGCTCCAAACCCAAGCTCTGCCGGCACTGACCTCGGGGCGGGGCAAACCTATTTACTTCCATTGAAGAAAGGTGGCAGTACTCCTCCCCGGGAACCATTAGATTGTCATTAGCGGTAACTGTTTTACTGCCCGGGATTATCACATGGCGGGAAGTGCAGAGCCGCCTCCACCCGGCCGCGCCAGCCACCCGCTGACTGCCTATTCATGCGGCCGGCTGATGTGTCAACGACCTCTGATGACCGCGAGCCAGGATGATCGCATGCTAACGTACATATCTATTGAATGCTTCTCAAGAAAATGTATAAGATATTCTCTGTTACGAATAAAACACATGTAATAAAAACATACAATAAAGTTTTTGACTTCAACTTGCATCAAATTACCCGAGTCTTCGCTAAATGTATGAAGAATGGGACAAAAATTATGTATGTCCTTTACGTTAAGTGCGATCCCTCATGGCGTCTTGTGCAGATTGATTATCGGAGGTGAAGTTTCACAACAACAACGAACTTTGCTGCATAGGAGGCTTTAGGAAACCCCAGATGGCGTACGACGAGGGTATTAGAAGAAGGTATGTATTTTATAGATTTTGTCCTCCGTTATTTGATTTTTCCTTTTGTTGTAATGAAGTAAAATCACTTAGGGAAACAACAACAACATGGAATCCCCCCCCACCAAAAAAAAAATGGCGCCCTGCGTATAGTATTGTGCCGTATCGAGACATTTTTTGCGATTCCACGATACTTTCGCATACACGTAACTACAGTTAGAGAGCTGTAAGATAGGAATCGGCCGTTAGCCCGGAAGAATCGTGTTTTTCATTTTGTGCTAATGAAGTAAAATCACGTATGGAATGAACACAGGAAAGTTTTTTTTCTTCTTCAAAATGGCGCTCTGTTGTACTGTATATAACTTGTGTGCCGTGTCGAGATGTTTTGCGATAACATGATGCTTTCGTATACGAGTAACTGCAGTTAGAAACGTCTGTAGGAATCGGTAGTGAGCCATGAAGAATCGTGATTTGCTTGTGAATAACAAAAAGGAAACAGAAAAAGTTACCGATTTAGCAGACATTTTTACATGTTGATAACGTTATGTACAGTATTGGTACATTTTTCTTTTGCAAAATATAAGAAATAGATATGAATAGATATCAAAGAAATATACTATAAACAAATAATAGTGAAAGATAGAGTTCCAGGATGGTTTGCAGGCCGCGATTGAGTGTAAATGTACATGTCTTTCTACCTTTGGTTCAAAATCAAATACAAAAATGTACCCATGGACATATGAAATTTTCTTATATAGTTTGTTTTTATATCATAATGAAGGCAGGATGACTGATACCCTTTTATTATTTGTGCAGGTTGACAACGAATTTCATGGCAGACCCCTCTGGGGAAGTGTCTAGACAGAAGATTGTTGTCATTCTGTCAGACTTTCACCTGTCAGTTCACGAAGTTGGGAAGCACCTGAAGCAAGCATTCCCCAATGTTGTTATGCATAAAGGACGGGGGTCCAAGGAGCCAAAATACAGAGGTATTTCGTCCCGCACCACGTCCACAAGATTCCAGCCATATCTGCAGTCCTCCAGTCCAACTCCATGGATGGCCCCATCTCCATCCCAGCCAACTGAAGGTCCTCTCCCATGGACTCCATCTCTATCCCAGCCAACTGCAGGTCCTCTCCCATGGACTCCATCTCTATCCCAGCCAACTGCAGGTCCTCTCCCATGGACTCCATCTCTATCCCAGCCAACTGCAGGTCCTCTCCCATGGACTCCATCTCTATCCCAGCCAACTGCAGGTCCTCTCCCATGGACTCCATCTCTATCCCAGCCAACTGCAGGTCCTCTCCCATGGACTCAATCTCCATCCCAGCCAACTGCAGGTCCTCTCCCATGGACTCAATCTCCATCCCAGCCCACTGCAGGTCCTCTCCCATGGACTCAATCTCCATCCCAGCCAACTGATCCAAGATGGCGGCGATAGAGTGACGTGAGTCGGGCAGCTCCGAGAGTTTGTTACCTGTCCGAGCTTCTAAAGTGTGCAGGCGGTCCTCATTTTTTGGAAACAGTATTTCTGCTACGTCTAGACTTCACTGCTGAATGGGCAAAAGGAATAGAGGGTCTACCGGCTCCAGTGCTGGTGAAACCAGCCCGTCTCAGAAAAACCCCCCTCCCAAGACCCCAAAAATGGCGGCTAAGGAAATCGACGCTGATACAGTATGCGAGGTGAGTCTGAAATCCCTCTCACCAGAGCTACAGGCACTTGCTCAAATCATCCTGTCACAAGTTAAAAAGACTGTCGTAGCGGAATTCAACTCTATGGGGGACAAACTTTCGTCACAAATACGTTCTCTGGATACAAAACTGGAAAATCTGACTACCGATGTGAACGCGATGCGGGATCGGGTGCGTGAGCTGGAGTCCGCCGCGGAGTTCCAGGAGAGTGAGGTGAAGCGACTGAGTGACTCCCTTCAGGAGGAACGTCGTGAGAGAGCGAAAGCGGTTCTTTTGAGCGAGAGATACTCTATGAAAGCTGATGTGATCATAAGGGGCATCCCGTGTAGTAAGGAGGAAGACTGTTTTCAAGTATTCACAGGCTTCCTAGTCAACGAACTGGGGTTCGATTCGAGTATTGCGAATGCTATGCCTATCGTCGCCGTTCACCGGCTTGCAAAGCCATCATCTTCCAAGCCAGACCCACCTTTGCTTGTTCGTTTTGTCAGCTACCATGACAAGGATCGTGTGTTACAAGCTGGCCGTAATATGCGTGTTAGAAACAAGTTCGTGGTGCATGAACATTTGCCGCCCCCCCTACAGGCTGCACGGTCTAAACTGATACCAGATAGGAATGCGGAAGTGGACAAGGCCAGGCGCAGCAACATGAAAGTCAACGCTTCAATCAGGGTGCCTCCCAAAAGTACTTTTGCAGTGTTGTTAGTCAACGGGATGGAGAAAAAACGTGTGGATGCGCTAGATCTTATCCTGTCTTCGTAGAATGAACTTGAATGACTCAACATGATTGATTTAGCCCACCTGATGAACCATGCATGAGCAATGTCTTCTGGACGGCGGAGACGAATTTGCATTAAAATGTTGTTATCTCCACAAAGTGTGTCTGAAGAATTTTTGACAGGTGTAAAACAGTGTTTCTTGGCCATAGGGGCTGATTTGTTATTATTGTCCTTCGTTCTCATGTCACGCTGTGACTGATTTGTGTTAAGTTATATCTTTGATTTATTTCTGTTCTGATTCCGTTCTTGTCCAATGATTCTGACATTAACATACAGGATTAAATACTTATTCTGTTTAGTTTGCATGGGAATGGAAATGATATTGTTTTTGACCCGAATAGTTATTTTTGTTGTGCTTGTTATTGACATTTTGCTCCTCTGGACTTAAAACGATTAATTATAATGGAGCGAATGCCCAGATACCACCGGAAAAAGAAATGATCTTGGATTCTCAGTTGTATACCATTATGTATATTCTTTTGTTATACAGGGTAGCTGATACCCTGTCTGTCTGTCTGTTTATTTTTTGGTGTTATTATGAAGACCTCCCTTTTGTAGTATTCATGGCCACCCTTAATAAGTTTTATGTTATGGTTATTTCTCTTTTGACTTATACTGATTTAATTCCTACTGATGTTCCAGCTATAATTAATTCAACTCAAGCCGATATGTATCATTTCTTACATGGCTTTTGTTTGATTCATATTGATTTTATATCATCTACTATAGCTACCAACTCTAAGCTAACACAAGTTATGTCTCATGATTTTGTTGTTACTTGCTTGATTATTACTGAATTGGTTCCTGTTATTTTGGCAACCACTGTTGAACTGAACACCAATTTATGTTGGCACTTTATTGTTTCTACTTAATCGATATTGATATTGAGTTCATTTTTGTTATCAAGCTAACTCGATTTCTGGTTCGTGACGTTACCCTTCATCTCGTTCACATTGAGTTCATAGCGGTTGCTATAGTAACCATGACTGAGCTAACACCAGTTATGATTTTTGTTCATATTGCCTCTTATTGCGCGATTTATGGTTACAAATTTGAATTGTTCTGTTATTTTGTTACTATTATCTTTATTCTGATTCATTTTCATTGCTTTACATTTTTATGTTTATGTTTGATGGTTCCCAAAGTTTATTTTACTTATAGTTATGTACCAGCAGTATCACCTGAGAGAATCCTGTGCTCCGATGACCTGATCCAGCTTTCCTCTCCGACAAGTTTTAACTCCCAGAGAATATCATCAACATGTCTAAGGTAGAGTGTCGGATGTCTAGTTACAATTGTAATGGGCTGGGGGATTTTCACAAGCGAATGGGACTTTTTACCTGGTTAAGTGACAAACCTTACCACTTATATTGTATACAAGAAACACATGCAACTGTAAGTGATGAAAAAAGATGGCAGAACGAATGGGGTGGACAAATATATTTCTCCCATGGTACTTCAAATCAAAGAGGGGTTGCTATTTTGATAAAGAGTAGCGCCAGCGTTCAGGTTAATCAGGTTAAAACGGATGAAAGTGGACGGTGGATTGTGTTAGACATCGAGGTAGATAATTTACATTTCTGTCTTGTGAACTTATATGCTCCAAATGATGACTGTCCGTCCTTTTTTAAGGAATTAGAAGAAGCTATAGATACATTTGAGATTAGTAATGAACATTTAGTTGTGGTGGGAGATTTTAATACAGTGCAGAATTCAGCCATGGATAGATCAGGTGCTCGACTTCGAAATTATCACCCGAACGCACTAGAAGCTATTTCGGAGCTAAAAGGAAAATTCGACTTGCATGATGTGTGGCGTTTTAGAAACCCTAATGTTGTTCGGTATACATGGCGCCGGGGGCTCTACGCTAGTAGGCTAGATTATTTTCTGATATCCTTTTCATTATTAAACAGAGTTACTAAGTGTTCTATTGCAGACAAATTTAGATCTGATCACAATTTAATCACCTTGTCTTTTGTTACGGCGGATTTCCCACGAGGGCCTGGCTACTGGCAATTTAATCAATCCCTTCTTGATGACAAACTTTTTCTTGTACAGACCAAACAAATTATGTCAGAATTTTTTAAAAATAACGTCAACACCGCAAATCCTCAAATTGTCTGGGATACGGCAAAGTGCTTTTTTCGTGGTCACTGTATTAAATTTAGTAGCTGGAGGAAAAAACAATACCTGATGAAAGAAAAAGAACTGATTGACGAAATTAATATGTTGCAGAGTCAAATTGATAGTGTCGCCTCTCCCCCACCCGCCCAACTAGATGAATTAATTTATAAACAAAATTTATTAGAATCTTTATATAATGAACGTCTTAATGGTATCTTGTTAAGGTCAAAATCACGTTGGATGGAGCTGGGGGAAAAGTGCACTGAATATTTTATAAATCTAATCCACCGTAATTATACAAGAAAAAATATACAACGACTCAAAAGGCCCTCTGGGGAGGTAATTTCTAACCCTAAAGATATTCTTTCTGATCAGGTTAATTTTTATTCTGAACTGTACTCTTTTGAAGATATTCCAATGCCTCTTTCTGATGTAAATTGTGATGGTTTTTTCCCCGATGACTATGGTAAACGTTTATCAGATGAGCAACAGCAACTTTGTGAAGGTCTAATAACCGAAGAAGAATTGAAAAATGCAATACATTCATTTCAGGCTGGGAAATCACCAGGGATTGATGGAATACCTATAGAAGTCTATAAGATTTTTTTTGATGTCTTTAAAAAACCAATGTTAACATGTTTTGATTATTCATTTGGTAATGGATGTCTCTCAGAAACTCAAAGAAAAGGACTTATTTCATTGCTACTCAAAAAAGACAGTAAAGGTATGGACAAGGACCCAACTGCCATGGGGAATTGGCGCCCCCTTACCCTTTTAGGTTGTGACACAAGAATACTTTCCAAATGCATATCTTTGAGAATCAAACATGTAATTACGGACATAATTGAACAGGATCAGACAGGGTTTATTAAGGATAGGTATATAGGCGACAATATTAGAAGACTAATAGACACAATAGAACATTACGATCAAGAGAGTAAACCTGGGTTAATATTTGTAGCTGATTTTAAAAAAGCATTTGATACGTTAAGGTGGGATTTTATGTTTAAAGCTTTAGAATTTTTCAATTTTGGTCCACAGTTAATTACATGGGTAAAGGTCTTATATGAAAAAACAACGAGTTGCGTCATAAACAGCGGTTATATTTCAGACCCCTTCATTTTAAGTCGCGGAGTTCGCCAAGGATGTCCATTATCCCCATATCTTTTTCTCATGGCGGTTGAGATTCTTGCTATTAAGATTAGATCTAATCCTTCTATTCGGGGCTTAAAGATATATGAAAAGATTACAAAGATATCGCAGTACGCCGACGATTCAAATTTTCCATTCGAACCAAAGCTAGAATCATTTTATGCCTTGTTGTCTGATTTAGAGCGTTTTTCCAATATCTCAGGTCTTTCTTTGAATGTAGATAAATGCAAAATATTACGATTAGGTCCCTTAAAATCCACGAATTTTCGTTTGCCCACTCATCTACCGATACAGTGGGTTGACGGGGATGTTGACCTACTGGGTATCAATATTCCCGTTGATTTAAATTTAATTACAAGTGTTAATTTCGAACCCCGATTGGAGAGATTAGATAGACTATTGCGACCTATGAAGAATAAATATCTGTCCCTGTATGGTAAAATTGTTATTATTAACACTTTGGTGGTTCCCCAATTTACAAATCTATTTCAAGTCTTACCATCCCCTAACGATTCCTTTTTCAAAGTATATGAAAAGAAGATATTTTCTTTTATTTGGGACAACGGTCCTGAACGAGTTGCACGGAGGGTTTTATACAATACATCGGAAAATGGAGGACTAAACTTAAAAAACTTACGCGCGTTCAACACTTCTATAAAAGCTTCATGGGTACCTAAACTTTATTCTCATCCCGAATGGTTTTCCTCCTGGGTAACAGTCTTCCATCCTCAACTTAATCATAGTTTATTTCCTTTTTACCAGCTGTCCTCGGTGATAAACCTTTGTTTAAAAGGATTTTTTTCTGAAGTTTTTATGTCCTGGTTTCAATTTCAGTACGTAGAGCCCACGACGCCGGCAAATATACGACAACAAGTAATTTGTTTAAACTCTAATATTATTATTGATGGTAAAACTGTTTGTTTGACAGCTTTTATGAATAGGAATATATATTTCATAAATGACTTGCTGTCCCCGGACGGCAATTTTATGTCTTATGATGAATTCAGTACAAATTTCCCAAATGCTTGTGACCAACATAGATATCTACAGCTTATTTCAGCTATCCCCGGTAAATGGAAAAAACTACTTAGTACTGAGAAGCGTAAAGACCTTGTGTGCCTGCCCTTTCAAAAAAATTATAAATGGTTACGAAATATAAAAATCAATAAAAGCATGTATATCTACTTTCTTACGTCCATGAACGAGGTCAGCCTTGCACACAATACTAGACTTTCTTGGTTCTATTATTTTGACAAGCCTATACCATGGCGAGATGTATTTACAAACTTATATAGATGTACTATTGATCCAAGTACTAGATATTTTCAATACCGATTAATTAATAAATTCTTACCTTGTAACAAAATTCTATATATATGGAAATTAATAGACTCTAGCTCTTGTTCTTTCTGTCATGACGATGTAGAATCCTATATTCATATTTTCTGGGAGTGTCCGCATGTAGTATCATTTTGGAACGATGTAAAAAATTGGTTGAAAGTAGAAACTTCTATAGAGTGCTACCTAAATTCCTTTTTTATCATATTTGGAGATACATGTAACGATGCGCCCCCCCTGAAAAATCTGATTATTTTGTTAGGTAAAGTTTTTATCTTCCGGTGTAGACGCTTAAAAATAATAAACTTCCAGGCCTTTAAAAGACTAATATCTACTTTTGAAAAAACTGAACGTCTCATTGCATCTCGGAGAGGGAAGCTGGAGAAGTATCGGGGTAAGTGGGGAACTTTGTGTTTAATTTGATTTTGAAATGTAGAAATAATCATGAAAGAATATAGAAATGACATGATAATGATATTTGATTACAATACTGAAATGATTATGCGAGTAATGATACAATGCTTATATGAAAAGATGATATGTAATGTGATAAAATGATATGTAATGACTTGATAACCAATATGAATAACGTTAGTAATGACATAATAATAATCATATTATATGAGCTGTTAAGTTTACAATGTGGCTGTTTGACTTGGATAGGTCAATATTTAAGGGAGGTTCTTCATTTTCTGTTGTGTGATTGTTATATTTATCAGTGAAAATATAATAAAGAACAATAAAGAAAAAAAAAAAAAAAACTGCAGGTCCTCTCCCATGGACTCAATCTCCATCCCAGCCAAGTGCCATTCCCACACCTGCCACACTACAGAATGCCGATGTTGTCAGGCTGCTGGAAGAAAACCGGATTCTGAGAGAGCAGCTTTCTGACGCAAGGAAAGCAGCTGCTCTCCTGAATCCGGTAACCCTAGATAACCAGCTTAATTTGGAAATGAAGGCACTATGTTCCTCTACCAGTCCCTTGTCAAAACCAGTGAAAACAATTACAGATATCCGGAACTTTAGCGTGGAAGATACAACAGTCTACCTCGAGACACATGCTCCAACCCTTCATAGACTGATTGGAACACTTACATCTCCAACATACATAAGAGCATCAGGGGAAAGATCAGAATCCGTTGCCATGTTAATCATCTCCACAATCGCCAATCACCGCAGCCACCGGACCTCAGGAGTACAGACGATCATGACCCTTGGGTATTTGGCAAGGACCTGTAATGACCAGGTATGTAACCAATACTCATTTTTTTCTTTTGTTTGTATAATTAGTCTTGATTTGGAAATATCAAAAGTCAGCTTGGCTTTGGAAAATGGAAATGTATCTAGCTCACTGGAAAGCTATTCTTACAATGGCTGTGAGACAATGTACATTTTTCACTCTTAAACTATAGATCTGTTTGACAGTTATATCGTAAACAGCAAACCAAAGCTCTCAAGAGTTCAAGAATTACTATCGACTGGACAAAGAATGATGAAGCCTAGTTCTTAACTGTTGTCTAATTTGAGTAGTGTTTGATAAGATAATAATCTAAGTGTAATGTTTTTATTCTACCTAGCTATTGACTCTCCTGAACCATGCCGGCGTTGGGGTGTCGTCCAGAAACGTGTGGCGAATCATTAGAGACAATGCTGCCATCGAGATGGCTGAGCCATTACCTACAGATGGTGAAATCTGGGCATATGACAATGTGAACATTATGGTGAAGGTCCAGCAGGTGCGAAAGGGTATGTTGTAAAAATTGTTTACAGTAGAATACTTTTGATATCTTTTATCTATTCACATTTATAGTGAACTTGTGACCATGTAACATAGCATATAAGAATGTATGAGCATTTGTAAGACATACATGTTAACAGTGACAAAGTGTGCATTTTTTTTATTTATTGTCCACTAATTAGTTTACTACACTTAGTTTGTTACAAATGATGAACACAAAGAAAGGGATAGAAAGATATTGTTCATTCCTGAGCATCTATATATAGTGTATCTTACAGCTTGTTTCTGCTGTGTTCAGAATGCAAACACCTTTTCAATGCAAACGTGTATTATTTCAAGGCTCAAGTATCAGGAAGTGATTTCAATTCTTTATTTTCTATTTCACATGTGGTTTCACATAATGATTTAAGTCCAGTCATGTCAGTACATGGACCAGTTTGCATGTGTTTACGTATCTAGTTTATCTTCACTATTATAGGTCATCGTTCTGAGATGAAGAACTGGACCTCTCGGATTACGGTTCCAGTGAGACACGTTCCTGATGAGGGCTTGTCAAGAGAACCGAGGGTACGAATTTTAATAAGCTGAGCAGTTAACCATTGTTCTTCTGTCCTTTCGATGCAATTCATGTCATGATTTTAAATTCATAATAAGATCATTTTTCCTCGACTTTTTCTGCCCTGCTGTGGTATAGTTACTTCCGCATTCGGTGGGTTTCACTGCGGTGTGATGAAATATACCTCCAACCTGTACATATACGGGACCCACATACAGGCTTTATAATGTGCAACCCATATATAGCGGCGTCCCGCAGGACTTGAGATGTCTGATGTTTCTTGTGCTAGTGATTCCACACTGGCCACTTACGTGTATTTCTATGTTAGATTCATACTGTACAAAGGCATGTGTTGATACATTTTTACAGGGAAGACGTGGGGACCTTAAGGCTGAGGACATTCTCCTCGATGAAGAGGAAATGGACAAGCTGGAGAAGAGATTCGGTGCCCGGATCAAGGCATTGCTTTCGAATAAGTTCAAAGCATTTGCTGCACACAAGAGGCCTCCACCAAAGAAGCGGACAAGTCCTCCCTCGAGCTACAGGCCGGTGCAGCTGATGGGAGCAAATGAGGCTACAACGGCAGACAATATTCACATACTTCGGCAGTTTGCTAAGGAGGCAGGCATGTCTGCGGATAACTGTTGGGACCAGGTTAGATATATAGTTAGATCATTTTTTTAATTTCTATATTGTGACTGATGCCATGAATGTCAGTGATGTTTTCTGTTGTTTTGTAAATATATACTCCCTGGTTCTTCATCATCAATTTGATTTGTCTGTAATTTTCCAAATCTATTGTGGACAACCTACAACCCTGTAAGTTTTAAATGCCTATGAGTATGACTGTTTAGGCACATTTGTTTTAGGCACCATTCCTGTAAGAATACCCCATTATGCATAATATAACATTGGTTTCATAACTTGTCTTCAGGAGGTAATTGGCGACCAAGCCACTTGTAAAAACATTCGCGGCGCAAGGAGGTTGAGGGAGGATGATGTGGACAGACTGGAGAGACTGGTATGGGCAAAAGAATGTCCAGGTGAGATGAGATGTTTATTTGTGCCGGTGCATTTGGAAATTCATATAAGGTTACGGGGTCTTTATGGAAACACTCCAAA
The DNA here is from genome assembly GCF_035083965.1 of Branchiostoma lanceolatum. NCBI lineage: Eukaryota > Metazoa > Chordata > Leptocardii > Amphioxiformes > Branchiostomatidae > Branchiostoma > Branchiostoma lanceolatum. Next base: position 159,346 of record NC_089740.1, read on the forward strand.
TTAATCAGTAGTTTTCCTTGCCACCACTTTTTGTCCATGTTTCCATTCAATGCAACCAGCTGAAATACATGTTATTATCAACAAATAATATTTTCACAGGTGACTTCCACTTCTTGTGGGAAACAGCGAGATGTATCGCTCTGGCCTACTGGTCATCGCCCAAAAATGTAGGCTCACTGGCTCATCTGAATGATGTGGTGAACAGACGTTCTGTTGACAGTCTAGGTTTGTACTCTATGATTTTGTTCTCTCCTTACATTTTCTCCATACATTTAAATCACAGAATTCCACATAGCTGGTTATTATTACTGTGCATGCATCCTTGTAGTTATCATTATCTTGTAAGTTCATCTGTCTTATGTGTTTATTCATCTTGTAAGTTCATCTATCATATGTGTTCTGCAGCCACTGCAACAAGTAATGTAGAGGTCATGCCCATATAAGGGTATGTGAATGTATTTTCATGACAATACATGTATATCTATTTTGAATAAAATAAAATATCTATTTTGCTTTTTTCTTCCCAGGCAAAAAGTTCAATCCGTTGGACGAGTTCCTGCATCACGCTTGTGAGGCCCACCTTGAGGCGGCACTCCTTCAGCATCTTGAGATGGGGAGTCCCTCCGAAGATGTAGAAGAGATGACGGAAGAGGAGCTGGAGAGCCTCGTCCAGAGTTTCCTGGCCAAATACATCTTCAAAAGATGTTCAGCCGACAGGGTAGATGACGCGGCATTCGAGTGTACAACATCACTACTATACCATCTGATGTTGTACACAGATCTACGGCAGTGTATCAGGTGAGAAGCCCTGTTTTGTGGTTTAAGATTTTATGCATTATTGTCTGAGTTCTCATGCTGTGGTTTATTATTACAGATTGCTTTGATAAAAACAGCTTTCGCTTAGAGCAGTGACCTATGATGACAATGTTGCTTTATTGCGCATTCTGACCAGTCATTATAAAGCAGTTTTGTATTTCCTTGTGAGCAACTGTGTGCACAGTCTACTTGTCATTCAGAAAGAGCTTAAAGAATGAATGATTTCAAATCCAAGTCTGGGCCAGATGATAGAAAACATGCACATTAACATACAAATATGTGTTTCCTTCAGGGATGAAGACGGCCCAGCGGTAGTCGCCCACTGGCGGTGGTGGCTGCCAACATTCCTCGGCACCAAACGGACGCAGTACAGTACTGAAGCTGCCAATCACCTTGCCAATCTAATGGCTGACTGGTCGCCAAGAACGGCTCATGTATTGACACACAACCGTGGAGTGAACACTCACTCAAGAGAAGGGCACGGCAAACCAGTAGACATGCTGGTTGAGCACTACAACAAGTAAGTTTATTATACGTTTATTATACTACATATACACAATTTCTGGCAAGACTGTATGAGTTATGATTTTGGCCAAGTTTGTTCAGTATCAAGTTTGAATGCAAGAAACTTCAACAGGCAACCTAACATAACTGGGGCACACAGTTAAAGTAGTTCCCAAACTTATATTGGCACATATATAGATATCAAAATGGACTTTCGAATGCAGAATGCATTTTGTTCCATAGAGCAGCTGCACCATCACTTCACAATTTACAATATTTACATTATGATTTAACATGAACTTACATCTGCATAGCATTTACATTATTAACATAGTCGTTTAAACTATAACAATACATATCCTTTTGAAGAAAAAAATTAAGTGTATGAAACGTGACATGTTACATTCCTTTTTTATTCTTCTCTCCACACAAGAAGCGAGGCAATGGAGAGAAAAATTCTGCAAACAAACATTCTTCTAAAGCAGTTTTTTGTTTTTGATTTCAGGCTCCTGAAGAAAGTCTTGAAATCCTCAGGTGGGCACTTAACACTGCGCCATGCAAAGGAGGTCTCCTTGGCCGTGCCTCTCATCGACGAGGCAAGGCGCTTCTGTGACAGGGTCTTCAAGGCAAGGCAAACAGTTGGCCACACCTCACCATCCGCTGAGGCTGACATACGCTCCATGAGACAGAAGATCAGTGATGGGCTAGTGTACCAACCGACTCCAGGCAGAGTTCTGTTCTTTGGCAAAGAGTTTGACGATCCTGTCAGCAAGGGATTGAAACGCATCACAGTGGACAAATGGCTGGACAACTACCTTCACAAAGAAGATACAGACGATGAGGAAGATGCCGCAGACGCCGCGGAGGTGGATCCTGACCTTGAGGTGGATTTAGCTGTGCTTATGGATGAGTAAAAGGTATGTATTGTACTATATCATTATGCTACATTACTTATGTCTTGCAGGGCTCTCCTGACACCAGGACCCCTGGTGCGTCTTCTTGCCACTGCTATTCTGCGGCCCCTAGGTGGTGGTGCCTCTGGAAAGAGCTGGTTGATGGCAGCCAGAATTTCCTCTGCCTTGTCCTCTGGAACTCCCTTGACCTTGGTCTTCTGGAAGTCCTCGTAACAGTGTATGGCACGACACTTTGATGAGATACTAGAGATTGTCGCCTCAGCCATTATCGCCTCTGGCCCAAAAAGTCGAAGTGCTGGCCTCTCCCGATACCACTCGTCCCGCATCTCTTTCAGCTTGGCTATTAACTGGTCTTTCATTCCCGTATCCTGGCGCTGTTTTCTGTAGGCCGTCTTTGGTTTTTCCTGGTTTTCCTGGTTTTCATCGTTTTCTACATTTCTACGTTTTGAGAAAATGAAGTTCAAATGACTTGGATTTTCAGGGTCGATCTGATCATCTTCAGGGCTACAACAGTTTTCAGGCTGATCCTCCAAGTCCTGGCCCAAGTGTTTCAGTAGTTCCTCTCGTAGGCAGCCCTTGGATTGTGCAAAGGAAACAACCTCTTGGTCTGCTTGCTTGAAGTCAGCTTTACCATAGAAAATGGTAGCACAAGCCTGGTCACCGTTTCGGCCAGCCCTCCCTATTTCCTGAAACAAAAATCAATCGTTTGTCTCAGGTAATTTCTTAGGTGAGATATAAAGAAAATTATAAAAAAATTATAGAAAATGTTATGTTATGGCCATGTTAATTTAAATGCTTGTTTCCTGGTTGTTCTTCGCTTGGTATTCTTAGTATCACACTAAACATTCCAGTCTTGATCACATTTCAAACAGTGAATGATTGAAAAAAAGCTATGAAATGGCAGAGGTCAATTTCAATACGTAGGATGAATACATGGGTTATACATATACGTACATACTGGTACAACTTACCTGATACAGCTGCCCAATGGTAGTGGGCACATGGTATAACGTTGGGTAACCTAAATTCGTGGGGTACTTAAAGTCGGGATTTTTCGACAACGGGGTATTTAGGGATATGTGCTAGATGCAAAATCAGTTATAACGCCAGCAATGCAAAGCAGATAGACTAACGTATTCAGAACACTGGCTTAAAAGCTTCGATAACCATGCATTAGAAGTTGGCGACGTCAAAAACTCTCCGTCCCTTATTGACAGAGTCTGGGGGCTTCGTGGGAGAACCACCCAGCACGGTTGTTCGCTGGTTTATAAGACAAATGTCACATCTCCTGCCTGCTAAACACAATTATTTATAAGACAACTTATTACAATCTCTTTTGCTAACCTGCAACTGGATTCTAAGTGTGATCAATCATCAAAACTCCTCTCTGTTGCTACAACCTACGGCACGTGTATTTTCCCGCCGCCATATTGTTAACCAGAATCCTGTTGTCAATCAGACGACAAAGGTTTGTGAGGAACACTTTTTGTCTAAATGCTGTGTGTGATAGTGGACTGAGGAAGATATTTTCCTCAAAGTTTGCTCCTAACACAACAAGGAACACATGGACATAGTGGTATTACCATTGCTACGGCATCCAGCTAACTTCCCATGAATAATGTAACGTTACACGTTGCCCGATGATGACGATGGGCCGACTTTGAGTGAAGTTCTACCGACTCAACACACGGGTTGTTCCCGAACTGGCCTGATGTGTGCGGTACGGCCGTTTTTTCGTGTATTTTTTTTACTTGGACACGTCTATATCCATAGCACTCTCCTCAAGCCAAGGATAGAACGAATAGCTGCTGTATAAAATGTGATTAGCGGTAAGATATTCCAGACGAATCTTCTCTCCCGAATTAATGTGCCCCCCTGTCCGACAGGGCCGTAATTGTGCGTGCGGCGGACGGTAGTTTGAAGTTGAAATATTATGGTGTCAGCACGACTAGAGACAAAATCTACCATATATATGATTAGTGCAAAGATAGTACATGATACTGACAGAATAATAGAAAAAAAGGATGGTTTATTGTTCTGCTAGATTCATTTCAGTCAACCATTATCGGAAAAATCCCGAATTTAGGTTACCCAACGTTACAACCACCCCATGCACATCTGGAATGTCGATGCCCTATGTGACATACATAAGTATGCATTAGCATTATACACAATAGTTCATTCTAGTAGTTCTAGTATTGTTTTTGATGACTGAGTTTGTGGGTTTGTGTTTTTGCTTCCTATCCAAGAAGCCACATCATATGGAGGGCATGGGGTGCTTTTAACAGTTGATATAGAGGAAGGTCAAAAGGTCATAGGCAGGAAGCGGGGTGAACTTTATGAAACTGCTTTTAGCTAATACAGCAAAATTTAACATAATCAGATTTAAAACTAACAAAAGTTTAGGTAGGAATCATGTGATGAATGACCAGAATCTATTTACCATTTTCCATTATTCTGGTGTAAGCACCACATGATTTCCTACTAAGATATTAAAAAAGTATTGTCCTACCATGCCAACAGCAACAGTGGCCACCACCACTCTTATGGTGCCAATCCTGAACCCCTCCAGGATCTCATCCCTGGCCTTGGTGGAAATCTCAGCATGAAATGCTCTCACTACTTTTCTCTTTGAATGACTGCATGGTTTCCGGATGACTTTCCACAGCTCCATGCACCTGTTCTTGGTGCCAGCGTAGACAAGGTGTTTTTTCACATCCTCCACCCTCTCAGCAGAGACCAGGTGCTGGATTAGAGGCTGGAGGTCTCCCTGTTTGATAAAGGTTAAAAATTGGCATGTAACATGACCATACACAACATAACAGTATCAGAGTGCATGGTATACTTTTGTTTATTCCTTACTTAATCATGGTTGTATAGTTTCAAATGAGGAGTTGAGCAATTGACCCTTTCCACATGTCTCTAAAATTTTTGATAACTCTTCTTAAAGAAGCTGTCAAAGATCATAAGGCATAGGTATTGTCTTGAGGCCTTTTTTAATGTCAGTTTTACTGTTTCCTTCATAAAGTTGGCAGATAAATTAGATTTGAATGTTTGAGCAAAAAAACTTACCTTTGTACTTTTGATGCTTTTCACCTGAAGGTGGATGTTAGGCCTGTCCAAGCTGCCCTTCACAACGACGGGCTTGTCCATGTGGAGGGTGCTCTTCACAGTCTCCAAGACAGCAGGGGTAGCCGTGGCAGTCAAGGCCATAAATGGCACTTTCAGAGACAAGAGGGTACGGAGGCTGCCTAGTTCCTTGAAGTCCTTCCGGAAGGCATCACCCCTTATTGATGAAATAACATGCACACTTTCATTTTGTTTATATTAATTCCAAGGACTTCTAGGAGTATTAAAAAGAAGAGAACTATAGAGAAGGTTGGCTTTTGCAACTATTTTTACAGCTCCCCTCCCCCCCATTATGATTTGATATTGTGTATTTGCATTCTTTATTTTTCAGTTTCATGTATAACTACCATAAGACAAGTGTTATAGTGCAAAATTGTGTCAGTGGGCATGCTTCTAAGCCTCTTGAACTATTAACTGTCTAGCTCATTTATTGCTTTATTCCAAAATTTCATTATATCACTTGTGTAAAAGTATCATGGATCACACAAGGAAGATTGTTTGAGATTTGAAAACATGTTGGCACAATGTTTATTCTGTACCATGACCCAAGCTTTACTTCATTCCCACCATGGCAAGCCAAGATAGCTATATCTAATTTCTTATCTAGTTCAACAGATGCAATAGTGATCCAGCCTTTACAGTAAAGCAATAATTTATTTTGTCAGTAATATTAATAACTTACCATTCATGTATGCAATGTGCCTCATCCACAGCTATGAGAGCTATCGGGAGGGGAGGGTTCTGTACAAGCTGCCTTCCCTCGTGTGAAACAGCTTGCTCTGGCGCCATGAAAACTGTGGTGGAAGTCACATTAAGTTACTTTATTAGTGTTACACAAACTTGTAAGCACATGTAATGCATTGAAGAATGTATCTATGACTCAGGTTCATATCCTATTTGTGACCAATGCTAAAGTCGTGTTTGTTTTCATTCGAGGCACATGTAACTGTTTGCATTGAAGAATGTATCTATGACTCAGGTTCATATCCTATTTGTGACCAATGCTAAAGTCGTGTTTGTTTTCATTCGAGGCACATGTAACTGTTTGCATTGAAGAATGTATCTATGACTCAGGTGTTTATCCTTTTGTGACCAATGCCAAAGTTGTGTTTGTTTTCATTCGAAGCACATGTAATGCATTGAAGAATGTGTCTATGACTCAGGTGTTTATCCTTTTGTGACCAATGCCAAAGTTGTGTTTGTTTTCATTCGAAGCACATGTAATGCATTGAAGAATGTATCTATGACTCAGGTGTTTATCCTTTTGTGACCAATGCCAAAGTTGTGTTTGTTTTCATTCGAAGCACATGTAATGCATTGAAGAATGTATCTATGACTCAGGTGTTTATCCTTTTTGTGTCCAGTGCAAAAGTTGTGTTTGTTTTTCGTCTGAATTATTTTTATTTTGCCTACTCAATTCAAGAGGACAGACGGACCTACCAGCACACGTTTTAAAAAAGACCATGTACCACTTTATCCAACGTTATTTTTGAACATTTTTTTTCTGTCATACCTGAAACCAACTGATGTGGTAACACTGTAATACTCGTAAACCTGTGGTGTGGATAAAAGAATACACAGTAGTCTTTTTGTATCCAAATATGTATACAGTATTTGCGTTGCTTACCAAGTCGAACATTGTCCTGCGGTGTGTTCATATATCGTAGAATATCCTCAGGTGTCTTCAGATGTACTCCTTTATACCCAGAGGATCTCTCATATCGGTGTATCTGAAATAAAAAAAAACGTTATGTATAAAGAGTATGTTCAGTAATACTAATTCAGTACATTGTTTTCAGTTACTTTTTCAGTGGTATAGACAAAACAAACATACAATGGCAAAGTGTCAATCCATTATGCTGTCCTCTACATCGGTTTAATGTCAGTGGCGAACTTCTTCTATTTATGTAACAGTATAATTCTATGTAGCAGCAAGCATTGTAGCAGTAAGTTAATTCCATTCAGAAAAACATCACTGTTATTCATGTGCGCAAGGGAATACAAAATTGGAAGAAAAAACAGTTACTAGGAAAAGTGGGGGAACTTCCTTTTTTTTAGTTGAGAGTGTCATCCTTATTCCTACTATTTCCTATCAGCTATATCCCCCCAAAAAATCTTCGAAGTTTCGATCAAGTGGAGACAATGTATCTACATGTATCGGCATAGTGGGGAGGGGGGCGTACTACGGCTACTAAACTACGGCAGTCGGCACGGCGTCGTAACGTTTTTGTATGTATTTGTATCAAACATTTCGTAAGTATTTAATGCTGATATGACTTACCTGATCTTTGACGAGTGCAATGAGAGGAGATATCACAACAACGATGGAAGGTTGCAGTAGAATGTTCGGAAGAATTTGATAGCATAAACTCTTCCCGTGGCCGGTCGCGAGTCCAACGAAAGTATCTTTTCCTGACACGGCGGCCAAGATGGCCTCGAGTTGAGACTCCTTTAGACTTGGGAAACCCCAGAGGTCGTTTGCTGCTCGCTGGGCTCTTCCTTCCATTTGAAGGTAAGTAAATAACGTACGAAAACAAACGAAAATACAACGCAGAAGAGGTTTAAATGCCGCAGCCCAGCTGGTGGTGACACAGAGACCGTTAGATTCGGGTCAGTGGCCACGACCGTTAGACGGGCCGGAAGTTCTGCGGCGCGGGGGGGAGAGATTCCCGTCCCTGGTCTGGCACGCTTAGCACTTACTTGTGAAACGCTTGTAATGTGTTAGAGTGATTAGGTTTATTAGGCATTGATCAGTGCGTCTGCCGGCAGAGCTTGGGTTTGGAGCACAACAAAAACGATGACAAAGTAGAAGGCATGACAAAAACGCCTAAAAACACGTTAAAAACCAGCCAAAACCCTAGCTCTGCTTGGAGAGTACTATAGATCTATATTTGTCTGCCGAGGCACGCCCAGGTGTCGATACGCTAATTAACGGTCGGCCGAAGTTGATTTCCGTTTGGTGGAGATGTTTGGATCGGGGTTAAACGACTGATCTGTTGACTTTGTGGCTCCTGCGCTAGTATTTGGATTGGTCTATAACAAAATTCCTGTTTATGTTATTATTTTCAGCGTGCCCGTCCACTTCACTCATGCCCTACAGATTTGCCACAACTCAGAAAGTAAAGTTGGTCCAAATATGAGCTTGTTACCGGGTCAGTTGATTCTGACTTCATCCGTGTCCAAGAGATGGTACCGTCTTATGTGGGATTTATGATTATTAGTGTTAGACGGACGTCGCCCGAGCCCCGTTCAATTTGTGACGGGGCAGGTTTTCAGCAAAAAATACGGTCGACGCTCGGGCGAAATTGAAATTCGGCAAGCGTCGGGCGATCTACAAATTCAACCGACGCTCGCATGAATTGTGACGCCGGCTTTACTGTGCGGTAGATGGTGGGCAGTTGTTTCAATGTATTCGCAGCTAAAAGTCAGGATTCAATTCGTTGTATTTGTATGTAATTATGCATATCGTCTGCTAGTATGCCCGTGATAATGCCCGTTGTCTTTAATTTACCGCAGCAGTTTTTATATTGAACTAAATGCAATATTTCAGAATCACCCCTATTCTATAGAGTTGTGGAATGGTTCATAGCTTCAGTTTACTAAGTATCTCCAAGCAGATGAGTGTCTGTTCGGGGGCCGATTTTGTTTCACTGACTTTGAAATAGTATAACCCCAAAAGGGGTCGACGGATCGTCATGATGTTTGGTACAATGAATTTCGCTTGAGCAATGATTTAGACAATAAAATATAGATCATACGAATCAGACGCTAATTTGCATAATAAATAAGGAAAGTTTATAACCCATTGCATTTCATGTTTTTGTAGCACTGTGTAGATAGGAATCTCAGACATGTGGCATACGTAACTGTGACTTACGGACTCTTGTTACATTTTGTGATTAGTACTGAAACCAAGTTTTGTATCCAGAGCACAGGGCTTTCCTATTTCATGTGTCCCGGTTAGATTCCGGGGATACGCTACCTGCCACCGCGGATGTAATGGCTTCATGATTAATCTGTTTACAATGCAAGTTATTTTGACAAAGTTTCTTTAAAGCTGCATTATGATAAAGGTAATATCAAAATCCGTTGTTGCTGGAAGAAGCTGAACTGGAATGTAGACATCCATATGCATAGTTTTAGTTTAGTCAAAGCTAGTATATACTTGTGTATACATGGTACCCCGGAGTTTTGTGGACAGTGTGGAAGTACTCGACGTTGTTTTAACTTCGGCGACATAAACTTTAATTGCTACATGTACTTGAATCCTACAATAGAAAACACTGAAAATATAGATTTCCCTCATTAATTTTGCAAATTCAGTCCCTAATTGCATAATTTATACTTCATTACGTGACGTTTATTCACTATTTCCGCAACTTAACGACCCCTGTACGTCTGCTTAAATTTTGCATTTAAGGTGCCCTTTCCGGAAGTACGTTCAGGTACGTTTCTGCACTTCTTCACGTGTATTTACGTGACTTTTCGACGCGTAAAGGCGTCGTTAAGGACGATTTTTCCGTACGTTCCAACACGGAAAGTGCAAGTTTCTTGGAACCTTTCCGTACCCTTTCGTCCATCTTTATCACCCATTTCCGCCACGATTCTCCCTATGTTTATGTGCCGTTCACACAGCTTGAAAGGTTACCTAAAGCTATACCTTTCCTCGGTATTTCCGTGACCTTTTTACGACCTTAGCGTGCTACAAACGTGGTATCCGCAAGGCGTAAATGCGTCGTTATGGACAATCTTTCGTACGTTCAGGTACGTTTCTGCACTTCTTCACGTGTATTTACGCGACTATTCGACACGTAAAGGCGTCGTTAAGGACAATTTTTCCGTCCGTTCCAAGACGGAAAGTGTTAGCTAATTGAGACCTTTCCGTACCCTTTCGTCCATCTTTATCACCCATTCCGTCACGATTCTCCCTACGTTTATGTGCCGTTCACACAGCTTGAAAGGTTACCTAAAGCTATACCTTTCCTCGGGCTTTCCGTGACCTTTTTAAGACCTTAACGTGCTACAAACGTGGTATCTGTAAGGCGTAAAGGCGTCGTTATGGGCAATCTTCCCGTACCTTTACGGAAGATCCAACACGGAAAGACATTTCCGTAATCTTTCGTCCATCTTTATAATCTATTTCCGTCACGATTTCTCTACGTTTATGTGCCGTTCACGCAGCCCAAGGACTACCTAGAGCTATACCTTTCCTGGTGTTTTCCGTAGCCTTTTTATGAGCTTAACGTGCTAAAATCACGAGCTTAACGTGCTAAAAACACGAGCTTAACGTGCTAAAACGTAGTCTCTACAATAAATTTCCTTTTCATTACACAGTATCTAATTTAATCCTTTACGACGACTTAACTTGCTACGGATGGCTTAAACATTCCGAAACCTTACATAGACAGGTAAATATGAATATGAAATGCAACAGGGCCGATAAAAGTTTCGAACAATTTATTTCAAAGATGATAATACTGCACCAAAGCGTACGTGTGTTACGCCATTATAGCGAGACCCCTCCCCATCTTTACAAATATACACATACAAAATGGAATAAATGATTTCTTACATATGGACTACCAGTTTCATTTTTAAAAAATGTCACCTTATACCAAACATTGATAAACTATTCAGGCTATTCCTTACCCCAACTACTAACTATTACAATGTGCTTCCAAGTTCCAACCCTAGCTAACTATTACATCGACACCAAAACGTAACCCCTAACACTAACTTTTCTTCCCTCCCGTATCTTACTAGCCTGGATGCCAGACCCCAAACTCTAAAATATCTTTGGTGACGATAGATATTTCAGAGTTTGGGGGTCTGGCATTCAGGCTAGTATCTTATTAGCCTCTACCAGGCGCCGCGGATCGCTTGGAAAATAGTAGAAATTGGCCAAATAGAGTGAATAGTAATAATACAATCATTTTGGGTTGAATAACACTTACTAGGTACTTGCGGTTTCGTCATCAGTCGTTATATTCTAACTTGTACTTGACGCGGTCAACGAGGGATCCGAATCTCACATTGTCGGTAAATTCTCCCTTCACCATTTTGCGCCATTTCCAAGTCCACGATTCCGGTCCCAGTGTGGGGCGAGTCGCCAGGAATAGTTCCTATCAAGACAGGTAGAAAGGTTTCGATTTCACTCACGCCGTTGTTTAACCGTTGTCTCCACTGGTACCGGGTGGATTAGGAGATACAACAAAGTAATGATTTCCCCGTCCCGAATCGCGTGTCCGCATGTCCCGTTCAGCATCTCCATCCTACTCCGGATCCGTTTCACCAAAATCTCCTTGGTTTCACCTAGGAAGTATAATCCTATAAAACCGCCTTGGTTTCACCAAGTTGTACAGACTGATGTCCTTGTCCCAGCTTTACATTTTTCCGTCCGGGTTCCGGGTGGTAAGAACAACGTCGTGGCCATAACTTGTGGGTTGAAACGACTGAGTTCAAACTTCCTTCATGAGCTGTCTTCGCTGTAAAAAATCTCTGTCTCTGGGATATACGGTTAGTTTGAAAAAGCCACCCTTGTCTGTCATTGGGTAATGCCCTGTCACATGGCATTCCGCTAGTAAATATGGAGATGTTTCATTACCATCTCAACGTACCGCCCCAGCTTGTTTACGGCTTCACACTGTATAAATTTGCAGTTGAAAAGCGTTACGCTTTTGCCCCGAACACAACAACACTCGTGAGCGACAATAGAAAATACTGTTGGCGGCGATCTTTCTAGAAGTTACTTATACATGTAGATTATAAAAAGGAAAACTGCGTGAGAACACGCGTTATTTGATAATCTTTGATACAAAACAAGGAACAAAAATACACAAATCTGCCAAATGTGCCGGCGGCGCTGTCTCGATCCGCGGACTGGGCGAATTTGTGCGGTGGCCAAAGACAGTATGCCCGCCGACCTATAGATTAGCAATCCGGGGGAGTTGTTAGCTCAATGTTCCACGTTGTTTTCTAAAACTGAGAGCACCGTAAACCCAGCCTAAAGGTAACGGAAGAATATCGGAAAGGTAGAAATAACGGCGAGGATAAACGCTCGCTTTCCGACAGCTTTTCTCTTCCTAAACAGAAGAGTGGGTTATGTAAACTGAGCCTATATGAAACGGAAGGATATCGGAAAGGTAAAAATAATTGAGGGGGAAAACGACCGCTTTCCGACAGCTTTTCTCTACCTAAACATAAAAGGGGGGAGGTCTCCCCCCTTCTATGTAAACCGATCCTATATGTAACGGAAGGATATCGGAAAGGTAGAAATAACTGCGAGGATAAACGCTCGCTTTCCGACAGCTTTTCTATACCTAAACATAAAAGGGGGGAGGTCTCCCCCCTTCTATGTAAACCGATCCTATATGTAACGGAAGGATATCAGAAAGGTAGAAATAACTGAGAGGATGAACGCTCGCTTTCCGACAGCTTTTCTTTACCTTAACATAAAAGGGGGGAGGTCTCCCCACTTCTATGTAAACCGATCCTATATGTAACGGAAGGATATCGGAAAGGTAGAAATAACTGCGAGGGAAAACGCCCGCTTTCCGACAGCTTTTCTCTACCTAAACATAAAAGGGGGGAGGTCTCCCCCCTCTATGTAAATCGATCCTATATGTAACTGAAGGATATCGGAAAGGTAGAAATAGATAAGAGGGAAAACGCCCGATGTCCGACAGCTTTTCTCTACCTAAACATAAGAGGGGGGAGGTCTCCCCCCTTCTATGTAAACCGAGCCTAATGGTAACGGAAGGATATCGGAAAGGTAGAAATAACTGCGAGGGAAAACGCTCGCTTTCCGACAGCTTTTCTCTACGTAAAATAAAAGGGGGAAGTCTCCCCCCTTCTATGTCAACCGATCCTATATGTAACGGAAGGATATCGGAAAGGTAAAAATAACTACGTGGGAAAACGCCCGCTTTCCGGCAGCTTTTCTCTACCTAAACATAAGATTGGATTATGTAAACCGGGCCTATATGTAACGGAAGGATATCGGAAAGGTAGAAATAACTGCGAGGGAATACGCCCGCTTTCCGACAGCTTATCTCTACCTAAACATAAAAGGGGGGAGATACCTAAGAATATAACTGTTGTTTTTTGTAAGCTGTAGAATAAACACGGATAAAAGAAGATCAACTCCGACGATGATAGGTATGGACTATATGTCTAATTTTGCAAAGTAGACGTACAATGTGCGTGCGTGCGTTGTTTAAAAAAAAAGACTGTAACAGAAATGTCTTAAGTGGGATCGGTGTTAACGGCAAATGGGTGTATCTTAAAGATAGAAGACCGTTTCGGGTATATCAGCTATTCCCCAAGATTTTAAAAATCGAGACACTATTAGTCCCCAGGAGAGAATATAACTGCTTCGAGAATATATCGGTTACTGATGTAATATGATGTTTAATCTATACGATGTATATAAGGATGCTTAAAGTCCATGGAAAGGTATTGTATGCATTTAATTCATCTTAACGAACGTGAAAAGGTTGCGGAAAGCTCAAATCTTACTTTCAGCGGCATTTACGGCCCCGTAAACTCTGCTGAAATATTTCCCGACCTTTAATCCTTGTTTCCGTCATTCGGAAAGTTCCCTTAAATATTCGATTTCGTGCCGTGCAGTAACAACAAGTTGCACGGAAGCGTCATGCATGACGCATTTCATATGTAATTCGACACCGTGTATTCCATCATGTTTTTCTAAGTTACACGATAGCTAGTATCTTTTAAAAGTAGCTGACGTTGAACCTTTCTTTGATATGCAGACTATCCATAGTGATTCGAGGTTTGAAACTCTTGCCAGTTTTAGGAAGGTTTGATACAACCTAGCGACCCCCGCTCAGATGATACATTTTTGTACGACATAACATCATGGCCATGCGTTTATCACGTAAACGCCACGCGCTGCCGATTTCGGGGAAATTCACAATACAAAAATTGTTTTCTTCCGTCGCGTCGGGCAAGCGGACGGACAAACATAGTGACTTTACTGTCATTTGTCTGTAGACTACTTTCGACAGTTACTGAGTATTTTTTTCCGGTCTATGCTCTTCAAGCATAGCGCTAGAAGGGAAAATACTGAGGTGGACGATAAAGGGTAAGCCTAGCACAATTCTACACCATATACCCCAGTATAAATATATGCTCGTACGGCGTTAAACAGGCGGAGAAAAACTTACAGACCATGCATTTTCTTGTTAGAAGAACTAATATTTCTACCCATGGGTTAAACATTTGGCTCTGTCCGCGCGGTTTTAGGATAAATAACATTTTGAATAAATCCGACGTAAACTGGTCATGTTACGTTAAATATCATAGAAATTCGTCGTTCCTTTCTTCAGTTACCTAGTATTCTACTAGGAAGATTTTGATAAGAACGTAGTTGCAGTGCAACACTTCCCTCTTACATTATACACGTTAACTGCCAAAATATCAAGACCATGGCACGCCCAGGTCAAATGATTCAAAAACGGAAGTTCTGCTGCAGTACCAGGGTTACATGCAAGGCGGTCCAAAATTGACCTTGACATACATCATCCCAACACCTACCTACATGCCAGATATTATTAAAATCCATCCAGAGATTCTTCAGTTATGCTGATTAAAGAAATCGGAAACACAAACAGACACACAGGCAGACAGGCCAATAACTACAATGTATATCCCCATTTTCGGCATGGAGATAATAATTTCAACGTGTTTTATCCGTAGCTTCTTGCATGTCTTGAGATATGCTGCCCAAAATGTGTACTAGTTAGTATGTGGAAACACAGACAGACACATGCAGACACAACAAAAACAGGTTAGGGGTAGCCTCTACCAGGCTCCGTCCTATAGTTGGGAAAATAGTAGAAATCAGCCGAGGTACTCAGCTATACAGGGTAGGTCCATATTGGACCCTCTCTCCGTAGCTAACTCCCTTGGCACACTATTCACTCTATTGGGCCAATTTCTACTATTTTTCCAGCCATCCCGCGGAGCCTGGTAGAGGCTTAGGGGTACATATGAAAAAAAAAGCAATCCTACCAACTTGATCCAACATAGTCTGGATGCCAGACCGATTCAAGTACTGTACCTGCACAGACCAGTAAATTTATCGGCTCCAGGACATGTCAACATACCCCCAAGGAAAGGTTACTACAGACAGTTAAACCCTAAGTTGAAAGGCGGAACATGTGTTTCTCTGCCCGGCTAACATGGCTAAAGGGGTCGTTCTTTGTGTTGACATCTGGCATCCAGCTGATGGGATTTTAGTCCCTACGGATCTCAGGGCGGGACATGTTAATTCTAGACCGCCCACAGCAAGGCGCAACCAACCGCCGACAGCTGGGCGTAACCGAGAGATGGGGGTAACCAATCACCGACAGCAGGGCGTAAACGACAACAGGGCGCAACCAATCGCCAACAGCATGACGTAACCGACAGAAACGCGTAACCAACCGACCACGGCAAGGCGGAACCAGTATGCGACAGGACACAAAGGGATAACGACAGTCGAACAATCAAGCACGCTTTTAGGATAGTCTCTATCAGACTAACCGCACCGGCTATAGGGAGAACATTTGCCGGGGGACTTTGGCCATGGAGGGTTTCATTCGCAGGCGCAGTTAGGGTTGCAAATTTGTGTAAAGAAGTTTGATCCATTGTTCCAAATTCCTCGTCATTACATGGGCTACCTTCAACCAAGAACAGAAAGGGGAAGGCTTAGCAGCTTCGATACTCAAGAAAGCGAAGAATAGACCACAAAGCTGGCCCAATGGACCTCCGCCCGTCCGGAGCCGAGGAAAAGACCAGTAAGTTGAAACGACACCACGCCTTCCCTCTGACGGAGTTCAGATAGCGGTCTGAAGGTCAGTAAAGTTTTAGGTCTGAACCTGTTGCACGGCGCATTGTTTCTGTACAAATAGACTCTGCCGTTTCTATGTTTGATCACCCCGATATTTCGTGGAGTAATTCATTAATTCTATTGTCGAACACAGTGTTTACAAACGACATGTCCTCTATATGTCATGCACACTGCCTGATGGAAAACTGATTTGGAAATGTAGCACCCCTGGCCAGCCATATACCTGATCATGAGTTCGTTTAGATTTTACCGTGTTAGATTTAACTTACCCAGAAATGGTTTTGTGGCCTGTCGTTTAATTTGTACAAACTTCTAGGTAGGTGTGGAGAGAGATGATAAGTACAGTAATCTTTTCCGACATTGCAATATCTCTTGCAAAGTTACAAATTCATAAATATCCTGTTAAGTTCAGCTGACACAAGTATCCCTGAGTTACAGATTTTCCCAACAGTTCAGTTACCCATTAATGTGAGTGAGTGAGTGAGTGAGTGAGTGAGTGAGTGAGTGAGTAAGTGAGTGAGTGAGTGAATGAATGAATGGATGAATGTGCGTTGACTTTAAATCAAAGTTGCAGAAATTATGTTTATGTCTTTGTGTTAGTCGATAAGACCACGTATAATGAGGAACTTCTAGCAGACAAATGACAGACAAATCTACATGTCCACTATAAAGGACGTCTCTAGCCTTTGGATCGGAAATGATTTCAAATGTAGAGTTGAACAACGTAACCGTAGAGAGTATCATTCATACAGACATGTGCCATCTTCTATTTTCCACCGAATATCATAGGAATATTAATCCCTTACACGTTCTGACAACCAATAGTTACTTGCATGTAATGTATGAAACTGCTGTACAACCAAAGTTGAGAGTTATTCATCAGCTTTTTTTTTCAGGAGTTATGAGATGATACGGATGGGAGGATGAAGAAAGGCTGGAGCAACCAGACCGGGCAACGTACCAGGAGGACAAATTACATGGATGCTTTTCAAAAACTTAAGTTTAGTCTTATCAGCAAAAAGGGAATGTAACATAATGTGCTCTCTTGTCAGAAACAGGATAACATATTTACATGTAAAACATCAATAGCGACAGCCATTTTCTGTGCCTCAAATAGCAAGTTCCCCTAACCATGCCTAACACCACAAATCAACACCCCCACCCCTTCATTCCATATCAAGCCATGCAAGTGTCTCCTCAAGACGTTCTGTGTCTGGTTGTGCCTCAAAACTGTGCACCTGCTAACACTGTCACTGTACAAAATTACATATTTTGTATATATCATTGTGTTGTATCCTTGTGTATACCCAAAACCGCCCTGAAATACAATGCCAAACCACTAAGACAGCAAACTTGGTAATACAAAAGAAATAGTGAAGTTTCACCCGACTTTGTGTTACATGTATATATTTTGTATTCCATCTGACTTTGTAACGATGTACAGGACAATATAGGAGCCCCAATTGTATTCGTATTACTGTTCACGTTTCTATCTTGTATAACATTATGATATTTAGAACTTACAGTTTGATCAAATGATCATGAATGCACTTTGATACGAATGACGTAAGTACGTTACTAGCAAAAAAACTTGAGCACCTCTTAACTCTGTACCCAATGATATCTTTCGTCTATATATTTGTAGTGTTTCCATGTGTATACTCAAAGTCTCCCTAAAGTGCAATGCCGACCCACTACGTCAACTAACTTGTTAATCCAAAACAAATACAATGTAGTAAAGTTTCACCCAGTTATCTGTTATTTTGTATTGTATCTGCCTTTGGAACGATGTACAGATCAATATAAGAGTCCCCTATTCCATCCATATTACAGTTATCGATTCTATCGCGTAAAACATTGACATGTCCTTATCTGTGCCGGGTCGTGGAATATTCAACATTGCTTCAAAACAAATTGATATGTTTTTATCATGTTCTTAAAATAAGAATATAACCATACTATAGCTGTCCTTTTTCTTCGAAACGTAGATCATTGCAACTATCTCAAAACTGATGACATATACACTACTTGCAAATGAGTCACTCATTCAAACAACAAAGGTTTTTTAAAACATCAAGCTATCCATATTCATTCTAATTGCATCTAATCAACCAAAAATATGTGCAACATATTATTCGCCCTTGTTACATACAAAACATTTTTATATATACATGTATAGATCATTACAATAAACGCTATAATAAACAATCGTAATTACTACCCGATTACATCAAAGACATACATTTTGAAAATCCATGACAAAACATTCAAACTATTGCCAACCCCGTTACTTCCAATTCAACAGAGGGACAGGCCACTTCAAAACAAATTCCCCAGGGAATACTCATATGATGCAACTATGCACGAACAAATTCCAGACATGCCTGTACAATTCTGGGAATTCTTGCAGATCGGGCGTAAAGTATACTATTAGGCTCGCCCCTGAGGCGTCGCCAAAATCAAAAGTCTCGTTCGCACGCCTTCACCACAATGTTTGTCTGCAACACCTCTCACGATCGTGAAATGTCAAATTTGACAGATTTAATATTAATAGCTGCGCTCACCATCCGGTGTCAGTACAGGGGAGTTAGACAATTAGCTCTGAGAAATCCAAAAGGTAGTACAGCCCGGTATAAAAAAAACGCATAGCAAACGCTGTGATGGATACCGTTCGCATGTATTGTAATTTTTTTTTTTCGAGCGGGTGATTGTTCTTCTAATTGCAACGCTTCCATGGCCCAGGATAATTACACTAATCTCGTTGTCACTGCTGTCTTTGACAGCCTTAGGGGGTTCATCGAGGTCACACTTTTACTGGGTGCCTTCTGTTGACAAATATGGAAACAATTCAAGAAAGTTAAACTTTTTGGTTATATTAGTTGTCATTAGTGCATGCACCATGCGAACTAAGTTCTTTTATAACATACCGAGGGAGACATCAATTTTGAGAGAACACGCACCCTGCCCCCAAGAAGTGCATCTTCTTGTTTCCTTGCCAATTCTCTAAGTGACTCGGGGACCGTTCAGAAACACCGGCAACACGACAAGTAACATACCTTCCGTTAATCGTCACATCAATGCCTAAAATTAAAGCCCATCTCAATAGGCTGCGGTGCTGCGGCAGCATGCATAGGGCCTCCGCCGCAGTGCCGAGCAAAAATGCAGCAGTTCCGTCCCAGTGCCACCCTACCACCACCAATGGCGATTTGTTTCTTAAATTTACCCCCAAAAATTGCAAAATATCTCGTGATTGCTGTTAGCATGCCTCGAGCTCGCCGTGAGCACGCAGCACTATCCGTTGTGTAAAAATGTCATATGTCAGTTTGAAGGTTATACGTAAATTTCATAACATAACATAACATCTATCTAGTTATCTATCTATCTATCCATCCATCCCTACATCCATCCATGTTTATATAATTTATGTATATATATTGAGAGAGAGATAGATAGATAGATTTATAGAGAGGGAAAGAGAGAGGAAGAGAGAGCAATACATTAACGTCGAAAAACCCCAACAGAAAAGTTTTGTTAATGAAACCATATAGATATCTGTTCCCAGTAAAGCAAGCGGCTATGCCAAACACAGATACGTTAGCTATGTATTGATATTTTGAGTACAGCGACTTTAAGGATGTAACAAGGGTTCTCGAAAGTCGAATTCTAGTTTGCAACAACATGAGCGTAAATTGATCTTTATTTGAAAAGTAACGGCGATAATGTCGAGGCAAATAGAATGAGAAGGGCCCAGAATAAAATACAGGAGGGAGTATAACGTTGGGTAACATAAATTCGCCATTTTTCCGATAATGGTTGACTGAAATCAATCTAGCAGAACAATAAACCATCATTTTTTTTCTATTATTCTGTCATTATCATGTACTATCTTTGCACTAATCATATATATGGTAGATTTTGTCTCTAGTCGTGCTGACACCATAATATTTCAACTTGAAACTACCGTCCGCCGCACGCACAATGACGGTGTTGTCAGACAGGTGTGAACATTATTTCGGGAGAGAAGATTCGTCTTGAATGTCTTACCGCTAATTACATTTTATACAGCAGCTATTCGTTCCATCCTTGGCTTGAGGAGAGTGCTATGGATATAGACGTGTCCAAGTAAAAAAAAATACACGAAAAAACGGCCGTACCACACACATCAGGCCTTCGATGGGAAGGCTTTGTATCGCTTAATTTTGCGGCCTTGAAGGGGAAATGAATCGTAGTTTAGCAGGGGCACCAAATATAATATACCTAGCGTAAAACCGGATTTCCCGGGTCTAACACATGGTCGTTAGCCCCCGTTTTCCCTCTCGGTTATCAGTGTCGAATCATCATCATCATCCGTCGACCTCAGCAGCTGAGGACGGGGCGAGCCCTTGTACAACCGAGGCCCACATCAGTCTGTCTGACATGGCTGCTCCCAAGTCCTCCAACTCAATCCCTGTGTCCCTTGAGATAGTCCTTGGGAAGGTCAGCTTCCTGGAGTGTGTTTTCCCAGTGTCGAAGAGCAAAGTTCTTTATTCACAACCACGTATTTAACAACAGCCGACGTTTTCGATGACCGTCTGCCATGTTCATCAGGGTAATTCTGACTGGTTCTCTGTACACTGAAGCTAATTGGTTACTGCTAACAATGCGGTCCCAAATGTTAAGTATTCTTATACACAGCAATGATGGTGAGATAGTGCGGTTCAAAATTGTTGAATACGTATGTATTGCCAAAAATAGTTACTCAAGCAACGGGGTAAAATTTGGAAACAGTCGGACGTTTCAGACAGCATCCGCTATCTTTCGTCAGTGACTAAAGAATGATCTGGTAGAACTAGGTTTTATACCAAAACTCTGAATTGATATGTTAATGAAGTGAAGACAATTTCAGATGGTTCGAAGAATAGTAAGTTAAGACAAGGTTGTATGCTAATGAATAAATTAGCTACTGTTGTTTCAGGAGCTAATGTTGTTCGTCTGGGGGGGTGTTAAGCCGGGGGAGCGCGTTGTCCCAGGTGCCTGGAAGTTCAATGAGTGCACCTCCTTTCCTGCTGAGGGCGGGATTGTACTTTCGCTCAATATTGCTTCTCTAAATCCCCGTTCGAGCCAACGGCGATTGCGGTCTAGGATATCTGTCGATTTCTAGATTAAATGAGTGTCCCTGGTTGTGTTGTAGGTGGTGGTAAATGGCCGAGGGGAACCTGTTTGTGCTCTTCTTGCAATGTTCATTGTACCTTTGCCAAGCGGCCGACTAGTCTCCCCGATTTACGTGTTATTGCAGCTGGGTTCCTCACATTCCAGCTTGTAGATGACATTGGCGTTGATGCCTTTGTCCGGTCGGTCTTTTGGATGGACTAGCCTATGCTTGAGAGTTGAGTGAGGTTTGAAATTTGTTGCAATGTTATGGTTTGGGAATTTTTACGACACTCCTCGGACGTAAAGAATGGTTATGTTGACCTTCTTTCTGTCTGTCAGAGGTTTACACTTACGTGTCAGATGGTTTAAGAGCTTTGTTGAAAGTCCAATTTTGGTAGCCAGACTTGGCTAAGGAGGTGTCTATGTTCCTCTGTTTTGGCTGTCTGACTCTCTGTCTGTCTGACTCTCTGTCTCTGTCTCTCTCTGTCTGACTCACTTTCTGTCTGACCCTCCGTCTATCTCAATCTCTGCCTGTCTGACTCTCCGTCTGAATCTCTGTATGTCTGCCACTCTGTCTAACTTTCTGTCTGTCTGACTTTCTCTCTGACTCCCTGTCTGACTCTGTCATTCTGACTCTCTGTTTTTCTTATTCTCCGTCTGTCTGACTCTCCGTCTGTCTGACTCTCCGTCTATCTGACTCTCTGACTCTCTATACCATTTTGTTATGGAGTGCCCCTTTCTCAAAAGGTTAAGAACCACGTTATTACCTTATTATTGTGCCAAACAACCAAATCCGCACAAGTTTATAGAGTTGATGGGGGACCTTCATTGTATGTAACAGTTTTTAATTTTTTTTTGGAATGGAAAAAACTTTTCAAGTGTCATTTCATTTTGCTCATTTGTTATTCAGTATTGTGTACTGACTTGAATTTGTGTTTCATGCTTTACGTTCGTTTATCTATTTACTTTGATGCTTATGTTGATCAGTTGTGATCATTTGTTTTATTTTATGTGAAAATTGCAAGAGCCAATTTCTGGCAGAAAGTAAAAGAAAACTAGAAAGGCAACATTTGCGAGCAAATACAGCATGTTTAGCCATACTCCTCGCCATGCAAAAATGGACTCTCTCAAAATAACAATGGACCATTCTAAATTACTTCCACTAAAAAAAATGGATCAAAATTGAGTTTAAAAACAATTATCAGTCTCTCCATACAGGAATGGAGTCTTCCAGTAGCACATCAACACAATATGGACCAGTCCAAAACCATATCCACTTATTAATTAACAAATACACTTCTGCTAACAAATGGACTTTTTCATAATCATTCCAGCTCAAAATTGAAAGAAATAATTACAGAATCCTCCCCCTTGCAAGAATGGGATATTCCGTGCCATCCCCATGTAAACTACACCAGTGGAAAAATATCCGCTGAAAATTACACTCTTGTGCATAATCAACCCAGTTCAAAATTGAATGAAAAAAGGTCAACCCCAGGGAAGAATGAAGTTTTCCATAGTATACATAATGATATATATGACGATTTGACAGGAGAAGAAGGAAATGACCAAAAACAACATATTTCAGCGATAGTATGGGTGAAATATAAAAATGTGACACCCCTTTGTTTGAATGCATGATTCAATAGTATACACTTTGGGTTGAAAATAACGAAACCAAACAATTCTTTGTTTAAAAAATCGTTTTGAAAGGCTGTATGGCAAACATTTGAATGAGGGCCTGTGTACATGCCAAATTTCACATTATTTTGGTCTAATGCATGTAGGAACTGGAGATGTGTATCTTTTTCCAAAAAAGAGTGAACAAAGCCATGTAATCACATGTCCTAGGGATTCCCATACCATATTTGGCATGAATACTAGCCTACACCTGCGCCAGAAATGCAAGATAATTAGATTAACTCAATTGACCAATCTGGTGGTCGCAAGGCTCACAGGCATGCAAGGCCAGGTGCAAGGCACTTGGGGTCACTGACCTTTAAGTCATATGTAGTATTGAAAGTGACAGAAGTGGCAAATATTGTCAAGAAAGCCCACAATAAATCGTTTTGAAGATATGTATGCCAAAAATGGGAATGTAGTCCTTTAAATATTTGTTCAAGCCACATATACAGCAAATTTCAGGTCATTCGGTTGAAATACCAGGGCACAGGAGGCCAAGATATGCTAAAAATAGCCTAAAAACCTCAATAAAATCACTTTCAAGGTCAATATCAAAAAAAGGAAAAAACTCACATTGGTTTTTGCCCACATTACCTCTGTACCAAATTTCAGGTCATTTGGTCAAAAAATGACAGAGATGAATCGATTTGAAGATTTGACAGGAGGAGGAGAAGAAGAAACATGAGTAACTAGAAAGGCCGTCATTTGCCCCTGAGCAAATACAGCATGTTTAGCCATACTACTCCCCATGCAAGAAGTGGGCTGTCCCAAAATAATACCTGGGCAAATCGAAATATTAACTGCATGTAGAAAGGCAACATTTGCGAGAGCATCATACTTCGCCAATCTCCCTCCTGATGCATAAATTGACTGTTCCAAAATCACCCGCGCAAAAAAAATTCTCTCTACAAGTTTTGCGAGACCCCAAGAGCTTCTTACTGCAAAGGCTTGCGTGTGTTCCTGCAATATGACCTCAGGTGACCTAAATAGAACACGCGTTCTTTGGCCAGTAGCAAATGGAACGCGGGGATCCTTAGATAGAACATGGATTCCTTGGCCAGCATCAAATAGAACATGGAACGGGGATACCACTTTTGGCCTGTTTTTGGTCTGAAAATGGGCCCAAAAGTCCCCAAAATGAAGCATTCTGAAGTGATGTACACCAGAAATGTGATTGAAGTCCTGTCGGGACATGTTCAAGGCACCCTTGTACCGAATTTCAAGTCACTTGCTTGCAAAACCAGGGCACAGGAGCCCAAAATATAAAAATTGTCTAGAAATGCCCCAAAAAATCTCCATAAAAATGATTTTTAGGCCTGTTTCAACAAAATTAAAAAATCGCATGAGGGTATTTGCCATCTTTACCTACATGCCAAATTTCAGGCCGTTTGGCCCAAAAATGATGGAGTAGATTCCATTTGAAGATATGGCAGGAGAAGAAGAAGAAGAACGTGACAAAAACTAGACTGGCCGTCATTTGCTTTAAGAGCAAATTCAGCATATTTCACTTCCCCCCCCCCATGCAATAATTGATCTTTTGACGAAATGGACCATCCAAAAATTCCATCTAAACACAACTAGACTGTCCCAAGATCTATTCATTCTTCATCTACATTCATTAACATGCTTGAACATATGCAAAGATACACAACAATACTATACACTATATATAAAAGTACAATACTATACATAACCCTGGAAAAATGCGCAAACATACACTATGCAAATATACAAAACTATACAACTCTACTAGAGAGCTTTACTTACAAAATTTTAAATGTATACTTTTCTCACAACTCTATCGCATGTATTTAAATGGAATTAAGAAATAATAAAAAGATTGTCCCAAAATCTATATAATTTTTTGTATACTTGGTCATAAGGAAAGATACACGTATAATAAACACTACAAATCCAGACAGCTTTACTTATAGAAATTGAACCTCATATCACAATCATGTTGCATGTATGTATGTAAATGACAATAATATGTACAAAAGGAAACTGTACATCTGTGTCCAAATATACATATTTCAAGAATTACTTCATGTAAATGACAATAATATGTACAAAAGGAAACTGTACATCTGTGTCCAAATGTACATATTTCAAGAATTACTTCAGGTAAATGACAATAGTATGTACAAAAAGAAACCGTACATCTGTGTCCAAATATACATATTTCAAGAATTACTTCATGTAAATGACAATAATATGTACGAAAAAATACTGTACATCTGTGTCCAAATATACAGGGGTTGTTGTAGTTGTATACAGCAAAGAAAACGTCCTTGTACGTATAGAGGACGCCGAGTTGGATGAAATCGAACGATGCGTCCTCGGCTACGACGTGATCTTTGAACTTTGTTCGGAACAACCTATTACTATTAGGAGGGCGGGGGGCTTCGTAAAAACACATACAAAGGCCGACCCGACATTGGTTTATTTTATATAAAACAATTTCATATGTTAACCATTATGAAATACATAGCATATGAAATTTCCAGTCTATTCTTAACCTTGCTATTCAAAAAGTATTAACAATTTAAGTTGTGTTGAACCCCTACAACGCAAAATGAACTATTAAAAACGTGCTAGATAACTTAAACTTTAAACAACTACTGCATAAAAAGCCAACAATGTCTGTCTTTTTTACAGCAAAATTATTTCAACAATTCAAAAGTTTGCCGATATTCATTCACATCATGTGTAGACGATCGCGCTTTGAGAGGCGCTTGTGAAGTATTACTTCCTGGGTCAAAGGTTGTTGGTGAGGAAAGTGAAACTGCATGCAAACCTGCTCGCAATCGATCGGATCGGCCTACCTCGACCTAGTGGTATATCATCATCGTTGGTATGGGTTAAATTATAAGTTATATATAAGTGCGACACAACCAATTCAGAGACTGATTGCATTTTTCTCGTCGTCAAGTCGTGATTTATTAGTGGTTGAAGCCGCCATAATTAAATTTGACCATGCCCCAAAAACCATGTTTATTTGCCAACATTTGCGAAAGCATCATACTTTGCCAATCTCCCTCGGAGTCCCTCCCGATGCATAAATTGACTGTTTCAAAATCACCCGTGCAAAAAAATTCTCTATTCAAGCTCTGCGAGACGCCAAGAGCTTCTTAGTGCAAAGGCTTGCGTGTTTGCCTGCAACATGACCTCAGGTAACCTGAAAAGAACACATGTTCTTTGGCCAGCAGCAAATGGAACGCCCGGAACCTTAGATAGAACATGGATTCTTAGATAGAACATGGAACGGGGACAGCACTTTTGACCCGTTTTTGGTCTGAAAATGGGTCCAAAAGTCCCCAAAACGAAGCATTTTGAAGTTATGTACACCAGAAATGTGATTGAAATCCTGTAGGGACATGTTCAAGGCACCCTTGTGCCGAATTCCGGGTCATTTGCTTGTAATACCAGGGCACAGGAGCCCAAAATATAAAAATTGTCTAAAAATGCCCCAAAAAAACTCCATAAAATGGATTTTAAGGCCTGTTTCAAAACAATTAAAAAAGGGCCTGGGGGTATTTGCCATCTTAACCTCCACACCAAATTTCAGGTCGGTTGGTTAAGAAATGGCGGAGTAGAAGCCATTTGAAGATTTGTCAGGAGGAGGAGAAGAAGAAGAACCAGACAAATACAGTATATTTCACTCTACCTCTAGGTATGGGAAGTGAAATATAACAATATGTTGAGCCATACTAGGTATGGCTAAACATAACTAGACTGGCCGTCATTTGCTTTAAGAGCAAATTCAGCATGTTTCGCCCATGCTCCTCCTCATGCAAGAAGTGGGCTGTCCCAAAATAACTCCTGGGCAAGTCGAAATATTAACTGCATGTTGGAAGGCAACATTTGCGAGAGCATCATACTTTGCCAATCTCCCTCCCGATGCATAAATTGACTGTTCCAGAATCACCCATGCAAAAACAAAAATTTCAAACTCTTCATATCTTTTTAAACTTGGTGTCATCTGATAGGTATTCGTGAAAGAAACAGAATGGTTTTTGTTTCAACAACATCGGACATACCGTTAGCGAGTTACGGCCATTCAAAGGTCTGAGAATTAGTCCTCAAATTCTCCGGAATCCGTAAAAACCGTTAAAATGTACTATCTTAAAACTGTCATAACTCAGTAATAATTCACAATAGAAGCACCAAATAAGCTGCATTCTCTTTATTTACAATGATATTAGCTTGTAGCTTTGCCTTCATCGTTTTTGTAGATTTCTCATCTCAAAATATCACCAAAAGTGGGGAAAAATGGACATGGGCACAGGACATCTTAAATATGCAAGATTGCAATATCTCTGTAACCGTACAATATACAAGGAAACAACTTGGCATACATGGGTTTTGTAACATGCTGAATCTAAATATGGCCATAAAATCTATATATCTGCTTCAGAAATTATTAATCATGATGAATAATTGATTTCCTGAGGTAATAAGATGTGCATCCGCTAATTAAATATGCAACTTGCATATCTTCCTTATACTTGAAGATAAAAGGAAAAAAACTTGGTACACAGAGGTTTAGACACATGCTGATTTCAAATCTAGCCTCAAAAATATAATCTGATCCAGAAATATTGAACTACATGTATTACCCAATGCTATATATTTACATTTGTACACACTGATATCATTCTTTGTACAATCTGCAATATTGGTCCGACAATTCAATATCCAGCATTCATTTCATTTCTTCCCCTTTTTTCACTGCAGGACTTTCGTTTCTTGTTGCAGGGCAGTTGAGTGGCAAAGTACATGTATTTATTGTATTGTACATGTATCATATTTCAATTATACGGGAATCAGACAACTGGATCATGGAACAGGTGGCCATTGCTTCTCTGGTCTGGAACTATCTCTACAGTTGAATCAACTACAAAAGCTAAATCTACTTTTTGTATGGTTTCTCTATCCAGCTGAGATAACCAAGACACACATGCTGATCACTACAAGGGTAGAAGTTACTGAAGTTCTCTTTCGTTATGTACCAAAACTACAAAGTTATTTACGGCAAATAGAATATCTAGTCTCGTCTTCTAGTTCACTGGCAGTTCTGTTGGTTCTTCATCACTTTCCTCCTCTTCACTCTCTTCATTCCTGTGTCAAAAGAGAAAACGTCTGTTGAAATTCAAACTATATAATACATTCATGGCAGACACACATTTCAAACAATCTATGATGAGATAAATATGAAACTTGGATACTTAGGTACTTTATTTCCTCCATTAGCTACCATACATATATACTAAGTAGTACTGGTAATTGCATACAATAATAAAGGCTATCATTCATTATAAATGTAACAACTTAATAAACTTAACAGACCAGCATAATTCTGTTAAGTGAGGTTTATACTTCTACTCATAAAATAAATTACAACGGAAACTACGACTCGAGTAGAGGGCAGCTGGGCATCCCCGCCGCCCCCCTCCTCCTAGCAGTGACGTCAGAAGGTGAGGATAGCAAGTACAGTTTTCTGCATTTTAATAAAAATAAGTTTAGATTAGGGCACTAGGAAAAAAACAGGAACCAAATGCATCCATAGGGCGTTGAAAAATGATTTATAGTAATCATACATGCAACCACTGGCACGAAAATCCGCGTATTAAAACGGCAAATTCAAATTATTTGAGCTACCATGCGGCATACAAAAACAACAGTGTTTACCGATAATCATGCGGCCAAATTTGACATAAAAATAACCCAAAACCCACATAAAACTACGTAAAGACTTGGAAAAATACATTACCTGGCATTTGGGTGGTAGAAGTGTCCGTATTTTGGCCCGATGCCGACGTAATCGGCTCCGAACTACAGCGGTCAGTAGCGACCGGGCCGCCGTCCACCATCTTGCTTCCTTCCCAAAACTGGCTCGCAATTTTAAAAGTATCAGCCGATTACGGAGCCCACCATGGCTCGAATATATGCGAATTTGGTACCAAAATAACGACAATCTCTTGAATTTTCCAACGATACCAATGGCTAAATTTCTTTTAAAGGGGTACCTTCCTCCGGAATTTCGATTTGAAAAATTAAAATGTGAATATTTTCACCAATGGAAGTCGCACAAGCTGACCACTTACATCATTTTGTAGCTCGTAATGCTGGCTACAAATTGGCGACTAGTTTTCTTGTTTACGAGTGACGTAACGATCCATATTTGGATCGGCGCGAAGCCGGCCCTCCCCAAGTGCGTGACCGGGAAGCGGGTGCACCTGCTCCCGCGGGCGAAACGCGCGTAACCCGATGGGCGATTTCTCGCTTATGGTTGACGGTATTTTAGTAAATCTTTCACATATATTGAGTTAAGAACCTTCTTTAACTACTGGTATAAAAATATAAGCGATTTTTGACCGTTATGTATCAGATCGTACGCCTTGAATTTGGCGCATTTTTCGGTTTTGACGGGGCCGGAGAACAAATTTCGGGCTCTGCGCCACCCCTACTACAAGTTCTGCGAGACGCCAAGAGCTTCTTACTGCAAAGAACTTGCGTGTTTACCTGCAACATGACCTCAGGTAACCAGAAAAGAACTCATGTTCTTTGGCCAGCAGCAAATGGAACGCCCGGAACCTTATGTAGAACATGGATTCTTAGATAGAACATGGAACGGGGACAGCACTTTTGACCCGTTTTTGGTCTGAAAATGGGTCCAAAAGTCCCCCATACGAAGCATTTTGAAGTGATGTACACCAGAAATGTGATTGAAATCCTGTAGGGACATGTTCCAGGCACCCTTGTGCCGAATTTCAGGCCATTTGCTTGTAATACCAGGGCACAGGAGCCAAAAATATAGAAATTGCCTAAAAATGCCCCAAAAAACCTCCATAAAAATGATTTTAAGGCCTGTTTCAAAACGATTAAAAAAGGGCCTGGGGGTATTCGCCATCTTCACCTCCATGCCAAATTTCAGGTCGGTTGGGTAAGAAATGGCGGAGTAGAAGCCATTTGAAGATTTGTCAGGAGGAGGAGGAGAAGAAGAAGAAGAAGAAGAAGAAGAAGAAGAACCAGACAAATACAATATGTTGAGCCCATACTTATGGGCTCAACATAACTAGAAAGGCCGTCATTTGCCCCAGAGCAAATACAGCATGTTTAGCCATACTCCTCCCCATACAAGAAGTGGGCTGTCCCAAAATAACACCTGGGCAAATCAAAATATTAACTGCATGTAGAAAGGCAACATTTGCGAGAGCATCATACTTTGCCAATCTCCCTCCCGATGCATAAATTGACTGTTCCAAAATCACCCGTGCAAAAAAATTCTCTCTACAAGTTCTGCGAGACCCCAAGAGCTTCTTACTGCAAAGGCTTGCGTGTGTTCCTGCAGTAAGAGGATTTGAAAGAGGGCACAGATTCACCTGTGATTGTACATTATAATGCTTAATATGACCTGAGGTAAACTAAATAGAACACGTGCTCTTTGGCCAGTAGCAAATGGAACGCGGGGATCCTTAGATAGAACATGAATTCCAATGGGTCCAAAAGTCCCTAAAATGAAGCATTCTGAAGTGATGTACGCCAGAAATGTGATTGAAGTCCTGTAGGGACATGTTCAAGGCACCCTTGTACCGAATTTCAGGTGACTTGCTTGCAATACCTGGGCACAGGAGCCCAAAATATAAAAATTGTCTAAAAATGCCCAAAAAAAACCTCCATAAAAATGATTTTGAGGCCTGTTTCAAAAAAATGAAAAAATCGCATGAGGGTATTTGCCATCTTTACCTTCATGCCAAATTTCAGGTCGGTTGATTAAGAAATGGCGGAGTTGAATCGATTTGAAGATTTGGCAGAAGGAGAAGAAGAAGAACATGAACAAAAACAATATGTTGAGCCATACTAGGTATGGCTAAACATAAATAAAGTTCATTCATTGTTTGTCTGACTCTCTGTTTGTCAGACTCTCTGTCTGACTGACTCTCTATCTGTCTGACTCTCTATCTGCCTGACTATCTGTCTGTGTGACTCGCTATCTGCCTGACTCTCTGTCTGGCTGTCTGACTCTCTATCTGCCTGACTCTCTGTCTGTCTGTCTGACTCCCTGTCTGGCTGACTCTCCGTCTGACTCTCTGGCTGACTCTCTGCCTGTCTGATCTCTGTCTTACTCTCTGTATGGGGTCTGTCTGACTTTCAGACCAAATCTTTGTATGCCTGACTCTCTATTTTACTCTATGTCTGACTCGCTGTCTTTCTGACTCTCTGTCTGGCTCTCTGCATTACGAACTGAGCCAATTCAGAAGCGTATTATGGAAAACCGCAGTTTCTGCGGCTCCCCCGCTGTGCGGAGTGCTATTGGCACCTTGGCGCTAGCAAATAATCGCGTGGTAGCTTGACTCTAGACCAAAGACACCAAATACCAATGCCTTGTATCCTTGAATTAATTATTACGAAGTGCGCTACAATCCCGGAGCTTCTCTGGCTGACTGGAGCTTCTCTAGCTGGCTGATTTGGGAACAGTGGATGCTTGAAGATTAGTAAAGCGGTCTCCTGTATTCACATGCGTTCATTAGAGAGCTAAACAATAGTCTTCCTTCACAGTTCGGTGACGGAATTTCCTTTCAATAGTGAAGCCAATCAGCGCTCTCCTTTCCTGTGACGTCCTTTCCTGTGACGTAGATATCACGGGCCATCTGTCTCAGGGTGGTCACTTTAGCGTGGGAAGCGGTGTTGGCCACACACGCGGATCGTTCTAGCCCCATGGCAGGAATCAACGTCAACCATGGCATTTGTGTTGCCAAAGTTCTAGCTAGGTCTAGCTCAGGATTGGATTCAGTGAACCCTGTTGGGGAAACTCACCTTATAGGGAGACTGAATACCACAAATAGCGGACGTGTGTTTCAAACATAACGGTAGGTCTAGCTCAGGATTGGATTCAGTGAACCCTGTTGGGGAAACTCAATCAATCAATCAATCAATCAATCAATGAAATGGTTTATTATTCTTAAAAAGGCTTTGCAGCCACAGGCTGAATTGTGCCCTCTGTACATATTGCACTTTGTTTTCACCGACATTACACAAATCATTTAAAATCACTTACTATGGCATTAAAACAATTTCAAAGCATTAAGTTAGTCTATTCTGTATACGTTTGCTTATCAAATAGACAATTCGTTCATTTCCTAGCATTCAGGAGCCGCAACATAGATGGCACCGGGCTATTTCTAAATCTAACCGTCCGGCAGACTGGCAGGGTAAGTTCATTAGAGTTCCTGAGTGACCGTCCGTGTGTTTGTCCCCTGGAAGTGGGCACTAACTCTACAGTTCTCTCGGATGTTTCCATGTTGTTTGCAAATTTCACACACAGGTTGGCTCTTCTACTGGCAAGTTTCTCTAGACCGCATATATTAAGTGCTGTGTTATAGTCTGTGTAGGCCCTCCCAAGAATAATGCGGCATGCCCGTTTCTGTACACGTTCAATGGCGGCCGTTTGATGACTTGTTAAGCTGTGATGCCAGACAGGGACACAGTACTCTAGTATTGGACGGATGAACCCACAGTATATTGTAACCAAGTCAGTCAGTGGGAGGCCAAACGTTTTTAACCTCCGAATCATGAACATGCGCTTGCTTGCCTTTTTTGTCATCTCGCACACTTGTGTTTCCCACTTGAGATTTGACTGTAGCCACAGTCCCAAAACTTTGACAATGTTTACAGCTTTGAGCTGTTTTCCATCAATGACTATCTGCAGAGGTGGGGGTGGGGTCTTCAGGAAACAGACAGTGAAAGTGAAACACTTCTTCGGATTGAGTTTAAGCTCTGTGTCTTTGGACCATTTGTCTAACGAGTTCACTTGTTCTTGAAGGTGCGACTGTTGCCGGACATGTCTGTTCTCTCCAAGGGACAGGTCGTCGACATACTTCCACCGGTCATCATGTGCTAGACAGGCGTCGTTAATCATGCATAGAAAGATAATCGGACCCAATTTTGTACCCTGTGGTACTCCGGTGGTGAGAGTTTGCCAGTCTGACAATGAATCTCCATATCTAACACGCTGTCGTCTTTCTGAGAGGAAATTAACAATCCAGGGTATAATGCAAGGTCGCGTTCCCATATTCAAGAGTTTGTTGACGGCTTGTTTGTGGTTAACCATATCGAACGCTTTAGTGAAATCTGTTAATACAATGGTTCCCACGTTTTTGCTTCTCTCTGCACCTTCAAACAAGAAGTGTAATAGGTTGACCAAACAGTGTGTAGTTGAGCTTCTCTTTATACCCCCGAATTGACGTTGGTCGATATTCTTCCAAATGTCCGACAGCACCCACTTGGCGACAAATCCCTCACAAATCTTCGCGAATATCGCTGTAAGAGATATAGGGCGTAGCTTGTCAATAACTGCTGGGAGTTCTTTGGGGATGGGGGCAACCACGGCTTCTTTCCACTGAGTGGGGACTACCCCTTCCTTCAGCGACGTGTTGAGGATATCCGTAAGGGGCTCGGCAAGTTCGCAAGCAAACATCCTAACCAGTCGGGGTGCAATACCATCCGGGCCTCCAGCTTTGCCGACTTTGACACGTCTCAGCTCCGCGTACATGTCCCAGGGCTGGATCTGTGGTGGCGGTGACGGTGCAGGCAGGTAAGCTGGCAGCTGGCTGGTACACACTGGAGGGGATTGTTGTAAGATACTTGCTAGGTGTTTGTTGATCGCGTCTGCAACAGCTTTGTGGTCGGGACTTATAGGGGGACTGAATACCACAATTTATATATAGCGGACGTGTGTTTCAAACATAACGGTAGGTTTAGCTCAGGATTCAGTGAACCCTGTTGAAGAAACTCAACTTATAGGGAGACTGAATACCACAATTTATGTATAGCGGACGTGTGTTTCAAACATAACGGTAGCTAGGTCTAGCTCAGGATTGGATTCAGTGAACCCTGTTGGGGAAACTCAACTTATAGGGAGACTGAATACCACAAATAGCGGACGTGTGTTTTAAACATAACGGTAGCTAGGTCTAGCTCAGGATTGGATTCAGTGAACCCTGTTGGGGAAACTCAACTTATAGGGAGACTGAATACCACAATTTATATATAGCGGACATGTGTTTCAAACATAACGGTAGCTAGGTCTAGCTCAGGATTGGATTCAGTGAACCCTGTTGGGGAAACTCAACTTATAGGGAGACTGAATACCACAATTTATGTATAGCGAACGTGTGTTTCAAACATAACGGTAGCTAGGTCTAGCTCAGGATTGGATTCAGTGAACCCTGTTGAAGAAACTCAACTTATAGGGAGACTGAATACCACAAATAGCGGACGTGTGTTTCAAACATAACGGTAGGTCTAGCTCAGGATTGGATTCAGTGAACCCTGTTGGGGAAACTCAACTTATAGGGAGACTGAATACCACAATTTATATATAGCGGACGTGTGTTTCAAACATAACGGTAGGTCTAGCTCATAATTGGATTCAGTGAACCCTGTTGAAGAAACTCTACCTATAGGGAGTCTGAATACCACAATTAGCGGACGTGTGTTTCAAACATAACGGTAGGATTAACGTTAGCTCATAGTACTGGCTTTAGTGAGCCCTGTTGGGAAAGACTTAAATAGTCTGAATTCGACTTATAGGGAGATTTGTTGAACATGATGGGAATTCTAGCTCAGGGCTGGCTGTGTGTGCTGTGGGGATTAGCATAGTAATTGACACCTAGCCGAGAGTCAATAAAACTCCGCCTGTCTACGTCCAGACCGCTCATTTGCATCATACGCTTCTGAATTGAGCCAGTTCGTAATGGCTAGCTCTCTGCCTGTCTGGCTCTCGGTCTGACTGTCTCTCCGTCTGTCTGACTATCAGTCTGAATCTTTGTATGTCTGACTCTCTGTTTTACTCTCTGTCTGGCTCTCTGTCTTTCTTACTCTCTGTCTCACTCTCCGTCTGAATCTTTGTCTGTGTGGCTCCCTGTCTGTCTGACTCTCTGACTGACACTCTGTCTGACTTTCTTTCTGTCTGGCTGGTTTTCTGTCTATCTACATCTTTGTCTGTATGACTCTCCATTTGAATCTCTGTCCGTCTGACACTCTGTCTGACTGTCTGACTGTCTGACTCTCAATCTGTCTGACTTTCTGTTTGTCTGACTGTCCATCTGAATCTCTGTATGTCTGCATCTCAGTCTTCATCTCTGTCTGTCTGAATCTCTGTCTGTCTTACTTTCTGTCTGTATTACTCTCTGACTGTCTTATTCTCTTCCTGACTCTATGTCTGTCTGTCTAAATTTCTGACTGTCTGTCTGTCTGTCTGACTCTCTGCATCTGTCTGTCTGATTCTATGTCTGACTCTCTGTCGGTCGGTCTGATTCTCCATTTGAATCTTTGTCTGTCTGACTCTTTGTCTTTCTGTCTGTCTGACCCTCTGTCTCACTATC
This sequence comes from Branchiostoma lanceolatum, assembly GCF_035083965.1. NCBI lineage: Eukaryota > Metazoa > Chordata > Leptocardii > Amphioxiformes > Branchiostomatidae > Branchiostoma > Branchiostoma lanceolatum. The sequence continues at coordinate 194,763 of NC_089740.1, forward strand.
TGTCTGTCTGACTCTCTGACTGTCTGTTTGTCTGTCTGACTCTCTGTCTTACTCTCCGTCTAACTCTATGCCTGTCTGATTTTCCATTTGAATCTCACTCTTTATGACTCTCTGTCTGAGTCTCCGCCTGTCTGACTCTCTGTCTGACTCTCTGTCTGTCGGTTTGTTTCTCTGTATGCTTAACTATCTGTCTGCCTCTCTGTCTACTAACTCTCTGTCTGTCTGACTCTCTGACTGACTTTCTGTCTAACTTTCGGTTTGACTACCTTTCTGACTCTCTGTCTACTAGTATCTGACTCTCTGTCTGTCTGAATCTCTGCCAAACTCTCTGTCTGTTTGACATTCTGTCTGACTCCTTGCCTGTCTGACTCTCTGTCTGACTCACCGTCTAAATATCTGACTCTCTGTCTGTCTGTCTGACTCACTGTCTGTCTGACTGTCTGTTTGTCTGCATCCCTATCTAACTCTCTGTCTGTCTGACTTTCTCTCTGACTCCCTATTTGTCTGACCCTTCGTCTAAATCTCTGTCTGAATCTCCGTCTGACTTTCCGTCTGTCTGACTCTCTGTCTGCCTGACTCTCTGTCTGTCCGACTCTCTGTGGACTGACTCTCTGTTTGTCTGTCTTTCTGACTGTCTGTCTGTCTGTCTGACTCTCTGTCTGTTTGACCCTCTGTATGACTGACTCTCTGTCTAACTCTCTGTCTGTCTGATTCTTCATTTCAATCTGTCTGTCTTATTTTCAGTAGATTCTTCCTGACTCTCTTCCTGCCTCTCTGTCTGTCTGACTGTCTGTTTGACTGACTCTCTGTCTGTCTGACTCTCTGTTTGACTCTGTGTATGTCTGACTCTCTGCCTAACTGTTTGTCTGACTCTCTTTCTGACTCTCTGTCTGTCTGAGTTTCCATGAAATTTGAACATTGGAAACATCTTTGCTGTGACGGTACTTTAGACGGTGTTGGATTACATCTCATAAGGATATAAGAGATTCTTTTTGCACAACCAGGTAATCTCACCTGCTAACGTTTCGATGTCTATCAGACACCTTCTTCACCACCTACATCGGCTAATCATAGCGGTGAGAAGCAGTACTCCAGTCAGAAGCTCTGAAGAAGGTATTTGACATCGAAACGTTAGCAGGTGAGATTACCTGGTTGTGTAAAAAGAATCTCCTGTATTCTATATTCTACAGATGAAATTATTTTCGGGGGTACATTTTATAAGTATTTCTAATATGTGATAAACTAGAAAGGTAGGATGATGGTAAATGGTTAGACTTTTAATGAGATTCACAATGGCAGCCTTTTAAGTACTGAATCAATGCAGTGTTTACAGGTTTCTCATAGGCAACATAAACATTCTATCCATACTTGCACTTTGTGGAACTGTCCCAAGGGTTTGGGCGGCTGCCATTCGGCGCCACCAGGTGACCTTACTACGACCTTGCGTAACCGAAGTCAGGTACCCATTCTGCCCTGGGTGGAGTGAGGACAGACGTGTAAAGTGCCTTTTCCAAGAGCACACGATCACTGACAGGACAGAACTGAACCCGGGACCACTTGGTTCTGAGCCGAACACTCTGCCGTTGTGCCACACGATCTCACTAGTATCTTCTCATATCTCATGACCTCGGCGGGCACAGGCTATACTCAGCAGGAAATAGCATACATATGGGTTCTTAAACGTTGGACGCTTTGAACAGACGTGCCCCGAGTAAAAAGATTAATAGATAAGCCGCCCACACACCAAAGTTCCAAGTGGCTCTGGCCGCTATGGCCGTATATAGTCCAGAATTTACGTCACGTTGGAACTTTTAAACGTACTACGCGTGAGTTTGACATAAAATGCCCCGCGGCCTTTAGGAAATTAGGGAAATAGCTACATTTACAGTAGATCCATTCTGTTAACTTAGGGTTACTTCGCAATTCGCGTCACAGTCCTATTCCATTGCTTGCATCGGTCCTCAATACATCGGGCTCAGTTTGTTGTTCTTTTATTTGTAGAAATCTTGTGGCAGCTGCCATGTTTGGTATTGACATGAGGTGAAGCCTTTTGTTGCAGAATACATTACAAATGTAGAAAACAAATACTAGTACTACAAATACTGAAAATAAGAAAATAAAAACAGGTGCGGACATTCAAAGCATGAGAGCAACAAATTATCTCAAGAAAACTACTTTAAAAAGTCCTGAAATGTAAGAAAAATTGAAATCAATGAACAAATAAATGTGTGAGCAGTTACAACAAGACTGGTGGGATGGGGTGTTGGCTACTGAAATCTTTTGGTTTCTTTTATGAATCTCTGGGCATACTGTAAGAGTTTGGCGTTGTTTGATTTCGAGCGTAATGGGGAGCTTTTAAGCAATAAGTGAATTAGGACATTATCAGAGAGACCATTAAGATTTGTGACTGTACCTACCAGATTTTCTAATTTTCTACAAGTAAGGAACGGTATTGAGTGTAACTTGGGCAGTACAAAAAATAATGAGAAATACTTTCACAAGGATAGCCACAGGTACAAGCAGGACTAGTAACTAGGTTGCGAGTGTACAGATTGAAGGTTAAAACTGAAAGTGAGTTTAACTTAGTGAGTAAGTGCGGGTGTAATTGAATGCGTGAATGAGTGAGTGTGTGCTGATTTGTCTCGTTTGTCCTATATTTGCCGTCATCAATATAACCGATGTTTATAGGTTTGAAACAAAAAAAATAGGTGCGCTAATTTTCGAAAGATAATTTTGTACTGTTAATAGTTTGCGCATGTGTAACTAGAGTTTCACAACCTCATACCTTCGCCAATAAAAGTTCGGCCCCCACAGCAACTGTTTGCTATAATAGAAAACTATTTTCTAGTTGTATTGCTGTTCTGACTCATAGTTGTACACTGGCTCTTCTTCCTGCTAAACGTCCAAAAGCGGTTTTTACGTTCAGCACCGTTTCACCATAGATTTTTAAATTTTCCTTAGGGGTGACGTGAACCGTGATTTTACCTTAAAAGTGCATGGAGCCAGCTTGTAAGCATTGTTCATCGTTCGGCAGCGTTCCAAATAGATATTTTGACATTTTCCTTAGGGGTTACGTGAACCATGCTTATGCATTGAAAGTGCGCGGAGCCATTGAAAATGCATTGGGTCAGCTTGTAAGCATTGTGTACCGTTCTGCAGCATTTCCAAATAGATATTTTGACATTTTTCTTAGGGGTGCCGTGAACCATGCTATGCATTGAAAGTGCGTGGAGCCATTGAAAATGTATATGCAAGTTGACGCTTTCCAAGCATGCAAAATACGACAACAGCATTCATTTATACATTTCTTAGTCTAATTCAAGTAAAAGAAACTACAGTACGGAGATGCATACATTCATGTTCCTTCATCGAACCCATCAATCCAACCCCCCTCCCCCCACCTATCCCGGGTGTTCACAGATGGCGGCGGAAGCGTTTAGTCAGCATCGAACAGCATGTAGACATAGTATGTGCAATGTAGGCACTGAAAGGAAAGAATTCCCATATCAGCAACGCTCAGTGGATATGGTCAAATTGCTGCTTATTCGACAGGCGTAAGTGCCGCTGATGATAAAGAGGGCCATACATATGCCCTGGCAGATTGTTTGGGATTTATATGAACTGGAGTGTCCGTATCTAAAATACACTTTAACATTAGACGAAACCTTGTGTCGCTATTCTTGTGCACTGGAAAGTAACAATGATATATTCTTTACATTAACATTTTATAGTCATTTTTGAATTTATTACGTTTAGTTGTCTACATAACCAGTGGCAGAAGTTTGTTTGCTACTCCGTCATCACAAGACAACCGTTCTAATGTCCAACCAGAGGCTGCCATCAGATACAGATTACATAGTTCAAGTCCTAATGAATCTACTGGCTTTACACAAACATATATCATTACACGTACATAGTACAAAAACGCTTCTTTTCTATCACTGTAAATATCTTTGTATGCATCTAATCATTTTCCATTGAGTTTTAATTCAGTGCCAACACTGTGAATAATGTGAATGATAGCTGTATTTCCGAAATCGCGGTCTATTCAATATTTTTTGTCTTTTTTTATTATTCAAGAAAATATCATACAAATGCAGATAAGCACAAATATACATGATAAACAATAAACTACATAAAAAGGAAGGACAGCCAGTTCAGTCTGAAGAAGATGGTGCGTGCCTTTCAACGAGTTAAAGATACAACAACGCACTGAACCAAGAAAAAAATTAAATTGTAACTGTTCTATTCAATGTTATGTATCTCGTGATGTGTGTGAAAGTTTTCTATCTTATTAGCTCCAAAGTCATTGCTGACATCTTTGTTTAGAGTCCGTGCCTGGTGTAAGAGCGCGCACCCTGCGGCCAGTAACGGTACCACAGACGCCCAGGCCAAGTATACTGAGTACCCGAACTGCCACTTAGAACCGTCGAACACCGTACCAGGAAACTGGATGTGATCGTTGATGTTCCACCCTTTCGGCCCGGTTGCTGTGTAAACAAGGGTTCCTACCAATGTGCACACCGCTGGAAGTAGAAATGGACAGTTATCACTTGAACATGAATCTGGAGGGCTGAGAATGTGACCAGTTTTCTTGAAAATGATAGCAATGAAAACATAAAATCACACCAACACTGTTGTTTAAAAGGAATCCCTTAAGACTACAATTACATTATAGGTCGTTGGGATATAGAAGAACTTTATTGCACGACAATTGTACACGGTAGAGTGTATGGTAACAACTATTGAACATAATACAAAATAAAAGTATCTTAAAAAAACTTAACATCATAATACAATATACATAATATTATATTCTGTTGATAGATTCAATTACATACTACTACTAGTAGGTGATAATCCTTACTGTATACAGATAAATATATACATCAAAGAATGTTTGGACATTAGAACAAGCAATGTTTAAGTATATATGACACGTGAAATTACGATATGTTGCTCTATCCCATATGATTGTGTATAATTAAACTCATTTGTATGCACCTATTCGTCTGTATGTACTCAGTATGCATAGATGCAGTATATGATTGTGTGTAATGGAACTCGGTATGCACCTAGTCGTCTGTATGTATGTAGAGATGTAGTAGACCTTACGAAAGTCTCTGTGCTTTTGTTGTGTCAATAAAGATCTTTTATATTCGCACTTACTCATTGAAGACAATACGAGTGAAATACACTAATCATGGGAAAGATACGAACGTCTGAGTTCACAATCAAACTTTCACAGTGAAGAAATATCTTTAGGAACTGCTGCATTTTTTATTACATTGATTCCTACCCTCCCTATCGGCTAACTAGGACCCAGCCTGCAGACTAGAGCGTGTCTGGGGAAGCCGCAGAAGGACTGACGGAACGTTTGCAGATGGGATTTACTTGATATCCTAGTTGCCTACCTGCAGCCAGAATAAGGACGCCGCTCGCATATTTCACGATAACAGGGACCGCCTCGCCCATATGGTCTCTCCGGATGTAGTAAGCCTCCAAGCCGAGACCAGCGGCGGCCAACAAGGCCCCAATCATCACAAAGAAACGGACGGCGTGGTCTTGCGGCGCAATGTTTCCTACGAAAGGAGAAAAGTAATATAAAGGACAAAGAACCCGTCTGGTTGCCATAGTAATGGATATTGACTATAAAGAGTTGTCGACCTCACGTCGTCACCACCAGATTAACCTCTAGATTTGCCCTGCTCCAACATTTCCTCATTCAAGACTATGATCAATATCAAGTTCCAAGCACATGCTGGAAGATGGTCGTGTTTTCTGCTGACCGTGCCTCCCCAACAGTCCATCGCCTGCCAGAAAACGTTGTGATCATTCATCCAAATTTCTGCTTGGACATAATTCTATAGCCTTCTGTGGGCCTAATAACCTCCCTCTTATTCAAGTTTCGGGTTCCGATATCAATGACATACCTGCATCTAGATGTTCACATTCCGTCAGTCCAAACGCTGAATAGCAGACACTCCACAGCCCGCGTGTGACGTACAGAATCTCATTCTTGGCATGAACGGCTTCTCCGTACTCGTGGAAGTCAGCAGCGGCCCAGACAGTTGTTCCCATGCCCACGGCCAGGACTAGGAATCCTGCAGTACTTACAAAGGCCGGTAGATGTCTCCAGCCCATGGTGGTTGCTTAGCTTACTCCTTGGCAAATTTGATAGGGTGGAAGAAACATATTTTAAAGGTAGTATTTCTTGATGGATATTTGTTAAACAGCTGCAATGCAGACATACATTTGTCAGACATATATAATGCCAAATAGGACTTACTTTCTAATGTGTATAAAATTACGATTTTACTATCTATTTGAAGGGCTTAAGGTTTGCAGGACATAGCTACAGAAACAACAAGAGTTCCGCGACCTCATGCCTCCATGAACAATTCTATTTATGCAAATAACTAACACATTTACATAATGTATGCTTAATCATAAACACCTTTATCTTACTCACACATGTTACAATATTAACAGTCCTTTGATTTTCAAATTTGATGAATTTCGGTGTTTTTGCATTAATTATGCAAATCAGGAATTTATTTGCATAATTTGTATCTGTCGATGCTCTACTTTCCATAAACTACATATTTTACATTTGTTTGAGTCTGTCAATGGAAGACACTGCAAATATAAATTTTCCTCATTATCTATGCAAATTAAGTCCCAATTAGCATAATTTGCACTTCATTGTGTATATCTCTGTCTAAGCTACCTGCATACTAAATATCATGGAAATCTGATGTTCCTTTGTTCAGTTATTCTCCTTAGAAGATTTTCACAATAACGCCCCTGCAGTTCCAGAGCAAGCTGCTAGCGGGCCAAAATCTACACCATTTCTTAATTACATCACAAGCTATCTACCACAAAAAAAATCAAGACCATAGCACGTCCAGGTCAAAAGATACAAAAATTGAAGTTCTGCTGCAGTACCAAGGTCACATACCAGGGGGCCCACAATTTTGGCTTCACAACACCCGCCCACATACCAAATATCATTGTAATCCATCCAGAGGTTCTTGAGTTATGCTTACTACAAAAGTCCGGAAACACACACAGACACACATACACTCCAAAAACAATATTTCCATTTTTCATGGAGATAAAGATGAGCTTGTAAGTGAACTCCTACTCTGGACACCAACTCATGGACACTGCAGTGTCGGGCGACCCCGGCGGACCTACATTAACCAACTTGCAGGGGACGTCGAGGTTATTCTGAAGAGTAGAGCACTTAACGGCGGACCGTAGCGACTGGAGGAAAAGGATTGACTTAGTCCGAGCAACCCGCCAGACATGATGACTATTTATAAATCACATGAGCCAAACATAGCCCGTTCCTCACGGTTTCCTCTTTAAAGCCCCTATTGTAGGATTTTGGCGCCAAATCTCAAGTATTCTGTGGAACAAAAGTTTGCCTAATGTTTTCATTTAAAACTAGAGTTCCACGAACACATCATCTTCGCCAAATAATCAAGGTTTATTACGGATAGTGATTGATATTTACATACTTTAATATCACCCCCTGCAAATTTGATCACGCACCTTGCGGTTTGGAAGTTATAAGGGGGAAGCCTAGATAGGGTTGAAATCATTTGGTGGCACAGGACTAGTATATGTGTCTTGTGTACTGATATGTTACAATTAGTCATTCAAAAATATGAGTATGTTGATATTATATGGGCCACAAAGGTTAAATGATATTGCAGTGTCGTAAGCTGAAAGTGATGTTGAAATGGTACAGTCAATATATATGAATAGAATAAATCTTTATTCCATATCATACATATTTTGAAAGACATAGCAAATGTGACTTTTCCGTACCTAGCAGTGGTACAGTTTTGGAGCAGTGTACTCTCTTTGGAGCAGTGTACTCTCCAAGCAAAGGAATGGGTCCGATTGGTTTTTGACGAGTTTTAGGTGTTTTTGTCGAGCTTTCTATTTTGCCCCCTTTTGGTTATGTCGCCAACGTACTTTGGACAATCATGCCTAAATCACTTGAAAAACAGCCAGACCCACACCTCTGCTTGGAGAGAACTAATGTGCTCTATTTGTTTATAATAACTTCATTGCACAACAGTTGTACAAGGTACAAAGTATGGCATTCACTGGTACATAGATAACATTCTATTAGGCTAATCCGTCTATCTTATACAATATGGTGTGCTAGTCTATCTTATACAGTATGGTGTAGTAGTATGGGATGTCAATGGGATTTTACAATTATTGGAGGAGTTTCTAACGTCTAGACATTCTTTGATATATTTCCCAATGTATACCATTCATGGGTTGTCACATGTCATTATGTACTTAAATTTACTATTCAAGTCTATTGAGATATATCCTGGTAAGTCCGACGATAGCACTGAGTATAGTGAATTACGTATATCAAAATATTTGGGACATACAATCAAAAAGTGATATTCGTCTTCAACTACCTCTGGACAAAATGGACACACCCTCTGGTCTATAGGGAGTTTTTTTAAATCTCCCCGTTTCTATACTTAATTCATGACAGCCAATTCTGAGTTTTGTGATTGCCCTACGTACGTCGAGGCTCTTACTGTTTGAAAGGTACTTTTCTTGCTTATAAATCTTGTTTACGGTAGAAAGAAAGGAAAGTTTGGAATTGTTTCGAATAGCGCAATGCCAATTTCGTATATAAATATCTTGTAGGCGTTGTCGTAGCTGAGTGTTGATTATTTCTATATGGTATGACTTCGGGTTCAGCCATATATGTCCAAAACCGTGGTAGTTAAGGATATTTTTCACGTGGACAATCCAATCATGTTCTCCTAGAAGAACAGCATTGTATGCCTCCCGAAGTAAGGTATCTTCGGGTAAATGAACTAAGCGGTGCCAGTATTTTACAAGTTGCATTTCTGCGTCCATCATCAATGGGAAAGTTCCCAATTCTCCTCCGACACCATCGTTTGAGGCTTTGGCATGTATACCTAACAGGAATTTATGGAAACGCATATCAATGATGTCAAATTCTGGAATATGTTGATTTGCGTGTAGATTTATAATTTGGAAGCCGTTCTCTCGTAGAGTTTGGCTATTGGCATGGCGCATTAGTATTTCTTTATCTGTATATCTTTCGAAACATATAACATAAGTACTATTAGATTCAGAAGAGGTGGTTTTTCGAATGGTGGCAGGAATATCTTGATTTTGAATATCAAGTATTTTCAGTAAAGTTGACAGAACCTTTTGAGAAGATTCACGGATGTTACCGGTTTGCGATGCAATAATTTTCATAGTTTTGGAAGAACAGTCAAAGCATGTGATCTCTGAGCCGTACATAAAGATGGGCTTGACGAATTTATCAAATAGGTTTTTCGCAAGATTGATTGAAATGTCATTGTTAGAGAGTAGAAGAGCCTTGAGTTTAAAAAGTGCTCTTATTGCTCTGGTTTTTAAATATTTCCTGGCAGTTTTGAAATTTACCCGAAGATGTAAAAGGAATACCGAGGTAGGTATAGCTGTCAGTTATTTCTATTTCTTTGTCATAAATATGAAATTTGTATTTCTTCTTAGAACCTTTACCGAAAACAAGAACCTTGGTTTTTGAAACATTGACAGATAGTTTCCATTTCTTACAATACTTTTCTAGGCAACCAATACAATGCTGTAGCCCTTGTTTTGACGATGATATCAGAGCGAGATCGTCTGCCCAGGATAAACAATTTAGGGATTTTGAAGTTAGGACTGCAGGATCACATTTTGTGGGATCAAAACACTTAGATATGCCATTTAAGAATAGATTAAATAGTAAAGGACTTAAATTACATCCTTGTCTTACTCCGCCTACGGAAGGAAAGGAGTTTGATAGTCCATTGTCTAATCTAACGGCATAATTCACGTCCCTATACATGGATTCATAATGTTTAAGAAATTTCCTCCAATACCACATTGATAAACACCAGTCACTTGAGATTTAGACAGACACTAGCCTTTTGGAAATTCAAGCAAAGTTGATGTTCTACCTTCAAGTGAGACATCAGTGCGTAGCTCTTAGTCTACTGAGTATAGTGATATGAAAATCATTATTCTGCAATGTTCACAACTTATGATATCATTGATGATAAATGCAAGAAAACTGCGGGAAATTGAAGCACCCCGCTTTCTTTTTTGGTCATCCCGAGGTGTGAAACTACAGCCCCGAAAGGAAGAATGCTTCTTCCCGCAAGGAAGAGTGCTTCTTCCCGCCGGCAAACTGTTCTTCCCCGCCGGGAAAAAATGGCAAAAACTATGGATCCCGACAGGTTTGGACAAACCCCGGGGAAGAAAAATTCAGGTCCAAGAGGTGTAAAAGGCGTGAATTCAGCCAAATGTATACAGCGGGACAAAAACTGAACCCGCCGGGTTCGCTATCCTCCCCGCTATCCAACATAACATTAAAAGCCAGGATAGCACAATTCACATCCCTCTGTTAACTTTGAAACAGTCAGTATAAGCATTCTGAAAATGGCCACCTCTTCTCATCCTGAAGCAGCCCAACTGTTTAAAACTTCAGTAAGCGTTAAGTTATACCAGGCACAGCTTGCACAAAATCATTGTTGGTACTTGTCTCACAAACAAACTAACCTAGATTTTAGACAACAAACTTTACTTGGATGTGAATAGTTTCTATCCTGAAATCATCAAACAATCCTATGGACACCAGACACATTATACAGCATGGATAGACCTTTGTTTTCTACACTAGCACAAGGAGTGTACAATGGCCTTGTTTTCTGCTTTGTCTTTCATTGTGTGGGCTGTGACTTTATGCATACAACAGAGGGAACATGTTACAGTCTGACCACTAGGACTTCCTTGGTCTGACTATACACTATTAAAAACCTGGTGCTTTCTCTAAGATAATGCCGTAAAATCTACTCTCTCAGTTTGTTTGTTTTATTGGTATCTCCATTAGTGTTCAATTATCACAATCTTACACTATTCTTCCTGGAGTCCATTCACATTGATACATTAAAATCAAAATACAAGAAGAAAACATATACAAATGATAGACAGTCATGACCAAACTCAAATGTGATACATGACATCCACAATTGACAGACAGTAATGAACAAAATCAAATGTGATGCAATAAAAAGAGCGTGAGGGGTCAGAGGTCAACTTGAAATACATATGTACATACATTCAGCTACCACCAGTGTTGTAATGGCTTATTTGTGTACTTAAGTGTAATCAGTCTTTCTTTGAGGAATGTTTTGAACAGTGAAGGTGCGGATGTTTTTATGTGCTGTGGAAAGGTGATATAACGGGGGGCGCCCAAACATCGACGCGCCCTAACATCGCACGGATTTTTTACTGATCTTATTTTGCATAAGTACGCCGTGTTTGTGTCCAATAACTAAGCTGATAAGGAAGGTAAATAACCCAAGTTCATGCACATGATTGTCATTTACATTCAAAACATATGTGTACATATTCATTTCTTGTTTTGTCGAAAAGTAGTATTTTGACAATAATGATGGTAGCGCTAAGTAGAGGGTCACTGCGTAGCTAGACGGCCCGGCACCTAAATATACGACCTGTGCCAAGCAGATACATAAGTCACACAGCTATCATACACATAAGAAAAATAACTTCATAAAACACTAAAAATTTGGGTCTTTAAGTGTTTGTTGAGAAGAAAACCGACCAAAGAAAAACAACGTAAACATTGCTGTCGTCTGACGACGTTGTTTTCCCGCCATTTTTGGGGGCCGCGATGGTGGCGAAACGATTCAACGCACAGTTTTGTTACGCTCTAACATGTGATTGGTACCGTCTATGAAAATGAAACTGAATACAGAGATGGCGAAGATATTTCCCAATAAGTAGACGGAGTATTGTTGATGTCAGCGGTGTCGTTTATTCGTAATGATTTCGTAAGTCGGGCCGTATTCAATACGTACGTCGGGCCGCGTAGTAGCCTATTTCCCGTGGAAACATGAACTGGGATGCGCTAGATATAGCCCTTCTCACATGACGTGAGAAGTGCACACAGTCAAAATTTTCCGGTCAAAAGAAAGCTAGAATATAGCAGACTTCAAGCCTAATTTACATTTCCCTAACTTCATCACTAACTTCCGAAGAGAGCAAAATTACCAAAGCGTAGGAAGTTAGGCACACTATCTGGCGTAGCACTAAATCAGAAGGTACATTCGTGAAAATGTCTCACAGCGTCTTCCGCATGTAACGCGGAGCATGAAGGGCCCATGAACAGTATGAATACATTTTTTGTCCAAGTATGGTCTTTAGATAAATGTGTTCAAAATTCATTCATTAAAACATGACCATTCTCTGGCAACCAGCAATGGAGCGCCGTGAGTTCCAGCGCGTAAAAAAACGTCCGATATTTGGGCACCCCCCGTTATGATTTAATACATCTGTACAGAAAGGTTCTGGTAGCTGAGGTGGTTCTGGGTTTTGGCAGTTTGAAACCCCCTCCTTGTGCAAGACGGGTATTGTGTTGATGTGTATTGTCAATTCTCTGTAACCTTTTGTAGATAGCTTCTGGTTTTTGGGCCGCCTGAAGTTTGTGAAACAAAGAGAGAGTGCTTGTGTATAGTCTTACATTAACTTTGGGCCAATTCAACCTCCTGTGCATGTCATCTATGTTGGAGTCATACTTTGCATTTAGGACAATTCTAGCTGCCTTGTTTTGTAGAATCTGTAGTTTATTCAAGTGAGATTGAGAACTAGCTGACAAGAGGCAAGAGCAATAATCCATGTGACTTAGGACAAGTGACTGTGCGACTGTTTTTAACGTGTCGCTCGTGAGGTAGTCACGAGATCTTGCTAGTGCTGCCAAAGCGCTTGTCATTTTGGATTTAACTTTGTCCAGGTGTAGACCCCACGTTAACTGCTGGTCCATTTCAATCCCTAGCAGTTTCGCCTGCTCTACCGGTTCGATCATTCTGTTGAGCATCGAAAGCTGTAGGGTTGGCTTATGCTTTAGTTTGTGCCAGCTAATTGTTATTCCAGCTAATTTTAAAAGTAAATGCTTGGAAGGAAGGAATCCTTAAGAAATCAACCACAGGAGGGATTGTGAGAATTTTTTGTTCTTTCAGGGATGTCTGTATTGGCTGTGAATATCCCAATTAATGTCAAGGTGTGAATCACCCTGATTTGCATAGAGCCAAAAGACAATTGGTACATGGAAAGAATTTTTATACATTGATAGGTAAACAAGAATCATGTGGGATTTTAGGATTGGGGAAGTAGGACAAATCACACCATCTCTTATATTATAGCCAACTGCTTTATTTAACAGAATCTGACTTGAATCTTGTACCTGCAGCCATGGCCAGGCATGACTATTGTCAACTGTTGAAAAATATGTCTTAAAATGTTAAATAAGTTAACTGTTGACAAATGTGTTAATCAAACTTGCAATATAAGAAATTAATTTGATACTGAAACAAATTCACACAAGTGAAAAAGCACTAAATGTGCCACCCTTGTTGAAAGATGGGTACCTCTTGGGTAGGATGTAAAAAGCAAGGAGGTTCTATATATTATATAAAACCTCCTTGGTAAAAGCAGAGGCCCTGTTGAAGTTAAAAATACTGATACGCCAAAAATAATTACTCAAGCAACTGGATAAGATTTTGAAACAGTCAGACGTTTCAGACAGTATCCACTGTCTTTCGTCAGTGACTAACGATAGGACTGAGAACACCAGGTTTTATACCAAAACTCTGAATAGATATGTAAATGAGGTAAAGACAATTTAGGATGTCTTGAAGTAGTCTTCAAAAAGAAGATTAATTCAAGACAAAGTTATGCCAATAGTTCAATTAGCTACTGTTGTTCTAGTACAGTAACTAAATGTTGCTTGTCCTGGGGTGGGGGGTGGTGGGCAGTGCATTATCCCAGGTGCCTGAAAGTTGAACGCGTAGACCCCCTTTCCTGTTGAGGGCGGGGTTGTACATCCTCTCATATATTGCTTCTCTAATTCCCCGTTCGAACCAGCGTTCTTCACGATCTAGGATGTCCGTGGATTCGAAATTGAATGAGTGTCCCTGGTTGTGTTTTAGATGGTGGTAAATGGCAGAGGAGTAGCGGTTAGCGCTCTTTCTGCAATGTTCCTTGTACCTTTCTTTTAGTGGTCGACTTGTCTCCCCAATGTACATGTTATTGCAGTTCGGTTCCTCACATTTCAGTTTGTAGATGACATTGGCTTTGATGCCTTTTTCAGGCCTGTCTTTTGGATGGACTAGTTTCTGCCTGAGAGTTGAGTGAGGTTTGAAGTTAGTGGCAATGTTGAAGTTTTGGAAGATACGTCTGAGTTTTTCCGATACTCCTTGGACGTAGGGAATGGTAATGTTGACCTTGTTTCTGTTGGTCAATGGTCTGCACTTGAGTGTTTTCTTAGACTGGTCAGAAGGTTTGAGGGCCTTGTTGAAGGTCCAATTTTGGTAGCCACACTTGGCTAAAGCCACACGGAGATGTCTGTGTTCTTCTGTTTTTGCTTCGTCTGAGGTAATGACATTGTCTGCTCAATGGAAGAGAGTTTTAATCACTGCTAGTTTGTGTTCCAAAGGGTGATGGGAATCAAAGGCCAGATATTGATCAGTGTGGGTCGGTTTCCTGTACACTTCGAACTGAAGGTTGCCGTCCTTCTCTATGATGGTTTTGGTGTCTAAGAAGGGGAGCATGTTGTTTTGACACGACTCCTGTGTGAATTTGATGTTGTCATCTACCTGGTTAATATGGTCAAAGAAGTCATCAGCTACTCTCTTCTTTAGCCTACACCAAGTGTCGTCTACATAGCGAAACCAGTTTGCTGGGGGAGGGCCATTGAAAGTACTGAGGGCTTTGTTCTCAAACTTCTCCATATACAGGTTCACAACAATGGGCGATACCGGTGATCCCATAGCACAGCCGTGCACTTGCTGGAAAAACTGTTGTTTGTAAGTGAAATAAGTGCACCCTAGGCAGAGGTCTAGCAGTTCACATATGTGGTCCACGGAGAGTTTGGTTCTGTCAGCAAGTGTGTCGTCGGCCTCCAAGGCTTCCCGAACTGCTGATACTGCCTCCTTAGGGGGTATGCAAGTGAAAAGCGAGCACACATCATATGAAGTGATGATTTCATCTTCTGCTACAGTGATGTCTTTGATTTTTTGGACGAAGTCTGCACTATTCTGTACATGGTGTTGAGACTTTCCCACCAACGGTCCCAAGATCTTAGCCAGATGACCTGCTAGGTTATAAGTGACAGATCCTATACCGGATACTATGGGTCGTAGAGGGACACCGGGTTTGTGGATTTTGGGAAGGCCGTAGAATGCTGGGGGTTGTTCTGTATTGGGATTGAGCTTGAAATAGGTGGCCTGGTCCAGAAACTCGTCTTTCAATTTCTCGAGAGCTTTATGGATTTCCTTTTTGAACTTGTTTGTGGGGTTCCTTAAACCTTAAAAATACTGACTTTTCTTTTTTTTGATTGACAGTTCAGCCTATCAGTCCATGATTTAGGCACAAACATGTAAGTTTGATGGGAGCACTGTGCTCCAAAGAAAACATCTCCAGGTATACCAGCTAATTTTAAAAGTAAATGCCAGCACTCTTGGAAGGAAGGTATTCTTAGGAAATCAAGCACAGGAGGGATTGTCAGAATTCAATTTATTCTTTCAGGGATGTCTGTATTGGCTGTGAATATCCCAATTAATGTCAAGGTGTGAATTACCCTGATTTGCATAGAGCCAAAGACAATTGGTACATGGAAAGATAGAATTTCCTCAGCTACCATGGGATGATGGATGCAGTACACGTAGGTGTTGAAAAAAGCAGAGGTTTCTGTCCGGTGGCTAGGAGTAGCCACGATTTTTAAAGTTTGCCTCGAGGGCATGTGTGCTACCCAGTCGTAATGGGGAAGCAAGATCAAAGGTGCAAGTACATCATTACTTCTGTCAAGGACATTATATAATGTCCTTGCTTCTGTATAGAAAAAATATTATCTCTTTGCTGGAAGGGAGCTGATCTGTAGAGTCTGACCCTGGGTACATGCAAGGAGGTATAAAACCTCCTTGGTACATGTATGTCAAACCAAAAACCTCCTTGGTCAAACAAACTTTAGGAAACGAAAAAAAAACAACAATATATGGCCTGAGGACTCAGTAAAGGCTTCAACACACCCTCTTACAATCACACAAAAGAATAATGAATGAAAGACCTTTATTGTAAATTTATGCTTAAACAAGCTAAGTACAGGTCATGGTGATAAGCAAAGGACTACATACAGTGGTGATAATATAACGTAATATAATGTGATATCTTACTGTGTCTAATAGGACTAATCTATACTTGTCTACTATTTACAGGTTCGACTTCTTCTCGCTTCATAAGGCAATTGTAGATGTATGTAGATATGGAACTCGCAATACATGGTTTGTTCTGTTTCATTATAAATAGGATTTTTTCAGTGCTGTTTATATATTTAAAACTAGGGAACTTATCTTGTATATAAGTATAAAGGATATTTCTCTCATCGTTGTATAATGTACATTCCACAACAAAATGACTAATAATAAACTGTCTAAGATCACCTCGAGTCAAGATGCAGCTTGGAATTTGAAGCGTTGGAGCTTGGAGCGTTCAATTGTTCACAAATTAACCACAGCAAAATCTCCCAATAAATGGAGCCAAGTGCTTTTAAAAATCACTGGTTGGTCTGACCTGGTAGTCATGCTGTACATATAGTATAAATATACCAAGCCAGCTTTGTGAAGTGAGAGGTTGGTTGGCTGGCCAGTACATTGCCTTAAATTTCTGCTTGAAGTTCCAATATGACCAGTCTAAAAATTTAAAATGGTCCTTCAGACCAAGGTGGATTAAAGTGAACCTTGCTCAGACACTAGTGAGCTGTAGGGACGATAGGGGATGCACTTGAACCAATTGGTTAGGGGGTATAGGGCAGCAAGACCCGGGGGCCAAGGCTAACATGATCTTCAATCAAGCAGTTGTAGGGTAGAAAATTTCTTTTTTCAGTATTCTGATCAGCCCGAGGTTTTCCAGGCTCCCATCCCATGACCCAAGGCAAGGCCAACACATTAGCTCAAGATTTTTTGGTTAATTTAACCCTTTTGACACTCACAGTATACACCCTGTGTGATAATTACTTCTGAATCAACTTGATAATTTGACAGCATCACTGCTTGTCGAGAACAAAAGCTGACCTAGTTATGAAGCCGCATAACAAAGAAGCGAATAATTACTTGAATTGAGGATACTTCTTGCTTTGAAAGTGAGCTCTACCCCCTAAGTTCCAGGATTTGGACCTGTTACCAAAATATTACCTAGAACAAACTCTAGTTTGCCTGATGGTTCGGTTCATATGCTATGATTGTTACAACTTCATATGTATATCAAAGACAATTCAAACTCTACAAGTGGATAAATTTGGAGATTTACTCTGAATCTCATTCCAGTTCCCGCACTACAAAAGTGACCTAAAGGCATCTCTCCTCAGCTTTATAACCACCTTGAAGTACAATGTAAACCAAAAATGATAAGTATGTCACCAACATGGCTCGAAACATGAGATTTGGATATAAATCTTGAACTACTATATATATATATTAAGTAGTCTATTTTGTAGGTTAGCACATGCACTGTTTATGTAAACTGTCTGAAGCACAGTTCAATTCAATATTCTTAGTTTATTATTAGGCAGCCCCTGTGGGATGATTGGTTGATATTTGGTCTGTGCATAACCTCCTTGGTCTGTGATCGCTAATGGACTAATATCAAAAGCATATATGTTTAAAGGACCTTGGATAAGCATAAGGTCTGAAAGTTTCAAACGTCTTATGATTTTAAAATCTATTCAGTTGTTTTGAGTAATTGTGTTTTGGCCAGAAAAGACACACTGTTTGATCGGTATGAAAGCAAGAAGATCGTATGTAACCTAATAAGTAAAATTCATGGAGATCTTGGATAGGTAGTTCAAAACATTCAAATTGTTTTAGGAGATATATATTGGACCCCTGTGGAATGAATAACTTGGTTATGGTTTTCCGGTACCATACTTGGTTATCCACAAGGAGGTTAGAACCTCCTTGGTCTCCAAGACTCATTTTCGATGCAATTGTCTTTGAAGAAACTCAAATTTATAATTATCTTTCACAATTGTGAGCACTGAGCAGTCATGTTATACAGAAAATATAAACAGCAAGAATGCACAGAAATATGGTGAAGTGACAAACTGTGTGTAAATTGTCATCAGCTGCCCTGCTGGGAAGCCAGTGGTTAATTACCAGCCTTGTGTAGTTGAAAAACAACACATGACATTCATTGGACTAGTTCAGGGCTGACTTCAGGAGCTGTCTCTCTGTCCCGGGACAGATTTTTGCTTGTCGGGACAGAAAAAATTCACCCAGACCATCCGAAAATCTGAATTTTATGACAATTGACCTTTAAAGTTAAAAGAGACCTGGTAAAATGCTTTGGTACACAAGGCTGTGCTATCCTTCCAAACTCAGATAATTTTGTTCATGTCAAAATGGAGCAGATCCTCTCCTTGTAGCAATGCCATGCGATTGTGTTTATTCGACTAATTTAAGTACGTGAGGAGAAGACCCTCCAAAATATCAAGAAAATGCATTTGGTGTCGGACGGGTTTAATTTCGTTCCGATGGCCCTGCTGTTCAACCCGGCGGTATCTGCCAGTTGCAGTTCTTTTCATGAATTTGTCATAAAAATGCTAATTACACAAGCTAACCAGGTGTGAATTCTGATTAATTCAGTCATTCTCATGGTGCTGATTGTATGGCATTTGCATTCAGGGTGACCCGTGAACCCGGCGGGGACACTTGAAGTTACCGGCTGGAACACTTGATGTTACCGGCGGGGACACTGCGCAATACCGACAGGAACACAAATATTCCCGAGTTTTCGTTCTGAACACTGCGGGATAAGCAATTTTCAAAGTCAAATATCTCGATAAATTTGTACGTTGTGACCATAAAAAATGAACCTGATACTCAAGATAACATGGTCTTTCCAATGGTATGTAAAACTTTGATGTACATCAAGGAATAAAGAAGTTGAAAAATTGGGATTTCAACCTGACTGCCTTGAAATTTGGAAAGTGACTTTCTAAATTTCAGGTGACTGGTGTTGATACAACTTATAGAACAGCCCATCCCGCCAAAGACTATCAAATGCCTTCCTCATATCAACAAAGCATACAAATAGTTTCCCGCCTTTTGTTCTTGTGTATTTGTCTATTAAAGATTTTAGGATAAAGATATTATCTGAAGTTCTACATCTTTTCCGGAACCCAAACTGGGTGTCATCTAAAAGGTTGTTACTTTCTGCAAAGTTTTGTAACCTGTTGTTTAGGATGAGCGTAAATAATTTGGATAGACAACTGGAAATTGCTATTCCTCTGTAATTGTCTACATTAGATTTATCACCTGATTTGAATATTGGCGTAAGAATACTTGTGTTCCCATTAGAAGGAAAGTTGCCTTTGTTGAGTATAGTATTGAACAGAGTCACTAATGGATGACATAAGGTTTTTGCCCCATACTTCAACATTTCATTTGAAATTGAGTCAATACCGGAAGCTTTTGCCGTTTTCAATAAACTTAAACCATTCAAGACTTCCCCTGCAGTAAATGGTAAATCTAAGGGGCTTGGGGTATGACTATCTAATTGATTAAGTTATTCAGTGACCGTTTTTTAAAAAACAGTGTCAAAACTATTGTCATTTTGACCTACTTTTGCTAGGCCACCTGTTTGTATGACATGTTTAGGGGGACACTGTCAAATGTTTGAGAGTTCCATTATGAAATGCAGCGGATTTACAAACTTTCCCTTGGTTACTAATTATGCCAATTAGCTCCTGATTCGCATAATAAGTCGTTGATTATGTAAAGCACCATCTGAGCTATCTGCATACCGAGCATCACGACGATCTGTCGACCCCTTCTCAAGTTATTCATGTCCGAAGGTCAAAGTAGAAACACCAACGGCAGTTCCAAACAAGCCGCTAGGTGGCCCAAACTTACACAACTTACTTGCTGTGGCATAAACTATCTATTACGTAAAAATCATGATCATAGCACTTGCAGAAAATATGACCTCAAATTTTGAGGCTCGGATACAGTACCAATGCACTCAAAGCCCGCTGCAGTACCGACGGAAAATGCCAGGAGAACCATTTTTGACCTTGACCTCCGTTCTCACCGCAACTACACACCTACCAAAAATCATGAAGATCCATCAACGTTTCCGTCACTTTTCTTGCCTACATACAAACACACAAAAAAGCAAAGTCCGCTGCAGTACTGTTGGAATACGCCAGGTGAACCATTTTCGAATTTGACTTTCCTTTGCACAATCACTACACACCTACTAAAAATCCTGCTGATCCATCAAAGCTTTCTCAAGTTATGCTCTTGACGCACATACAGACCCACCCAACAGCTGGACTAACCGAAAACAGGGCGAAGATAAGAACTCCTTCTACAGTAGAATCCGCTTAACTGCACCACCCATTTGTCAGCGTTTTTGGTGCAATTATCCGGCTGGTGCAATTATGCGAAATGCCCAGCTGGACCGCACCACCATGGGCGAGGGGGTATATTGTTAGTCAGAAACACCAGCACAAAGAAAACAGACGAAATTATTCAGTTAGTAACTGTATTTATTGACCCTTTGCTGAAAATAAAGAAATGACTACGACCTTGTTTTGATTTTGCATTCTTTCATTTTTCCATACGATCTACCGCATTAAAACACACGTAATATTACCGGGGAGGCATTCTGAAACATCGTCATGCCACTCGTGGGATGACAGTTTCTGTGTTACATTACGTAGAGTGCAGTTGTCGATTTACGTATATCATGTACCGCCATGAAACTAGGCATTGAAACTAAAACTTGGTTACTGATTACGGGTGACCCGCCCGGGACCTCCCATACGATTCCTATCAACGTAACTGTCAATGGAGACCGCCTTCTTTTGTTACTCAAAACAGTTTTAAACATATTGGCGGTATTGCGCCTTTACACTGGCAGGTATCGGCTAATTTGTACCGCGTTTTGCCGATTTTAGCGCACCTTTTCAGTTAACTTGTCGAGAATTTTTGAAAAATTTGGTGCAGTAATCCGGATTGGTGACCATGCGCGGTGCAGATATTCGGAGTCACTAACAATGCAGTGAATGGGAACCGGTTTGGGATTTTGGGATTCGGTCCAATTAAATGGAGTGTGCGTTTATCCGAGGTGCAATTAAGTGGCTTCGTCTGTACATATATTTTTGTCGCCCTATCAGATTTCAAGTGTTTATCTGTGACTAAAAGACGTCAAGTAACGTTACATCTTGCTACGTACTCAAGTCCGATACCTCAAACCAATACAACGTCGATTTTTTGTACTTATGGTTTTCACACGTTCATATGTCACAAAGACGCCCCATTTGCATTCCGACGGGAATGTCAACAGGCAATGTTATGAGGCACATCAAACCAAGATACTGGGGGCCTTTAGCTACGACTGGGCCAAAGTTGCTTCAAGGTTTGCTTCGCACCGCTTGTTGCCCACAAATGCTCAAAAGACAAAGGCGAGAGTCAGGAAAACTATCGCCTGTAAACTCTATTGGTTGTGTCATTAGCGCAGCGGTCACGCCGGCTGGATATGTCGCTGGGAGCGGCTGCGGCATGAAACATAAATATTTCCACAGCGCTCACAGGTCTATTGACTACTTCTGCTCCACTTCTTCCTTTGAAATGACATGATACTCATGAGCATTATCATAACAGAGAGTACTTGTAATGCACGAATCACCTGGCAAAACTGTACACGTATACAGTGTAAAAGTGTGATCAGACGACTCAGTCTACTTCAGTACGTGTCATACCATGGCCGTTTACGTCATAGAAAATTGAACATTGCGATATCTCACTAGCCGTCCAAGACATTGTAAAGACAGTAATGCACGTGTTGTTAAACGTCGTACGCGTCAGTACCTACCTGCCAAACAGTAAGTATCACCAGTAGGGAGCAGCTGCCGAATCCAGTACCACATGCACAGCGAATGTCACTGCAAATTGAACGCTAAACTTCGCTGGGGCTCCTTTTATAAACATGGTGCAGCGTTCTTCGCGGTCCATCATAAGATTGATTTACGTTCGTGATGAAATCCAAGACGTTCTTCACCACATTTTACATGCGTTAGAAATGAGCCCGTAACACCGCCCAGAACCGTTTCTAACGCGCTCTTGCGAACTTAATGTTATTAACTGCACCCTACACGAAATGCACTCTTTGTAAAACTACAACAGACATATTTGTGGAGTAAACAATCCATTGAAAAATGCTTCATACTTAATGGAGCATTTTGAAATATTTGCCACCGACTGACACAGCATATTTGCCGTTCAAACACTGGAATTTGTCTGTTTTGAATGTGTAATTTGTGTTTCTTTATTGGAGTAACGTAACGTTAGATATTTTCCCTTTTTTGATGCAGCCATTATAAGGCTGTGTAACACCGCTGCCCCTGGTAGAACGCCCTACCGAAGTTAGACGGGTCGCTTCAAGCGCGATTTAATCAGGATGATATTGTTATATCTACTGATGATTGACATTGGAATAAACAATCATATTGTAAAATCAGAGTTTGTACAAAAGCAGATAGCGACCCGAGCGTACCCATACATGTAGCTTTTAACTTCTGTTCATTTAGTACACATGCATGAAAAATGGAAAATAAAGTAACATGACATCATGACATGGATTACGAATCATGCATTTTGAACTTTGACCCAGTGGCTGCAGTACGTATTTTGACCGCACGGTGACTCTTTTGACATGGTTTGGTGATGAAATTGTGAAAAATGTCACCTCTTGGTTTCAGTCTGAGTGAAAGTTGAAGGTAAGACATTAGATCACATTGGTTAAGTAGCCTTTTTGTACATGTACGATTGTCAGCATCGCTATGGGAAAACAATTCGGTTCCGAGCTGCAAATATGAAAAGCGTCAGTTTCCCTGTAACTTTCGACCGTGGCTTGGTAACGTTACAAACAACCTTCTTGGTACAATTTATAACCTCGCCCACGGCATTTCCACGCCTTTTCCCTCGCCACTGTCTAAATTTTCGAAAGTCCACGAAGACTGTGCATTTCATAGATGTGTATTTTCGTTCCATTTTGTACTGAGGTCCCGTATTTTGTTGATGTTCCTCGGCTGGTCTGGTATTTTCATCACTTTGGATCGGGCCGGGGCGGCCGCCATGTTTGTTCCATGCATGCATGAAATATCAATCCATGTACGCGTGATTAAAAAAAAATTGTGTGAAATATCATTCTTTGTGATAAATGGAGACGGTTCTTGATCGACAAGTAGTTAAGTTTCGTTTTTATATGAAAAAAAGAAATAAAAATCTTCAAAAAGGATGCAAAGTGTAACGTTAGGCACATTTTTGGTAAATTTTATTTTTTTCATAACTATATAACGTTATAACGTTATACTATTAAATAATTATATACAGAAAAGGCTGGGCCCCTCTACCTGGACTGGCTATTGCCTGACAGGGTTGAGTCATTACAAGGAGGTTAAAAGTAAGCCTCCTTGGTCTGATTATAACTCCCCCATTCACACATGTTATACATATGGATGAATACAATGGATGATGGTCTGTCAAATCCTTCTTCACTTATCCTCTTAAGACAATTTCAACAAATATCCCCCTGCAGTTCCAGATCAGGCTGCTAGGAGGCCAAATGGGATTGTGGAAAAAGCTGGTCCTGTCTACCTGGCCTGTCTACCCTGGCTGTCTACCTTTTATGGGCCCCAAGGGTATGCATGGGGGTTTGGGCTTTAATGGAATTTCCTTGAGGAAAAACTGGGTCAATGCAATTCCAGACGTGTGTGAGCTGGATGGAAGACAACACCTATTGGGTTGGGGCGGGGGTGGGGGTGAAGCTGGTAAAGCAATACATGTATACAATAAAATGTTCCTGAAATGTTAAACAAAATTGAAGTAGAAAGTAATACTAGGAAGCAAATAAAACTGGTAGGATTAGCCAGACAACAATAGGACCTTTGTTTGTCACAACAGCTAAATTCACAACAGATGTCTGACACTCCTGGGGGTTACTGTAGCTCAGATACTGACTAAATCTTTAGCAGCTGCTGCTCTGGCAAACCATCCTATCAGTTTTCTTTGTTTATCCTGTACCCCATCACACCTCTTCTATCTAGTGTAACAATCCTAGTACATTTTATTGTATACTTTATTAGATGTTTGTTTATCAATAATCGATTTTATTCCAGTGTTGGTGGAGTTGCTCAGAACTATCCCTATCCTCCAACAGTATGATCCAGCCCACCCACAGCTGGGATTGCCACTGACCCAGGTTTTCCTCAAGAAAATTCGATCAGATGCAAAACCCCCATGCATGCCCTTGGGGTCCAAAAAGGGTAGATAGCCACGGTAGACAGGCCAGGTAGACAGGGCCAGCTTTTTCCGCAAACCCAGGCCAAATCTATGCCACAAGATACAAAAGTTTAAATGTAGTACCATATAATATATATAACAAGCTGTTATGGGGCTAAAACCTAATCATTTCGAGGTCTCATCAAGCCTTTAATCCAGGTACCAAATATTAGGTTTGCGGAAAAAGCTGGCCCTGTCTTGGAAAAACTGGGTCAGTGGCAATCCCAGCTGTGAGTGGGCTGGATGAAAGACAACAAAAAGCTAATTGTGCTGTTGGGGGAAACAGGCAGCTATGAGCAACTCCACCAACACTGGAAGAAAATCTATTATTTATCAACATCTAGGTAAATAAAATGTACCAGGATTGTTAAACTAGATAGAAGGGGTGTGATAGGGTACAGGACAAACAAAGAAAACTTATAGGATGGGCCAGGCAATGATAGGGCCTTTATTTGCCAGAACAGCAGCTGCTAAAGATTGAAAAAAGAAAACCTCATAAAACTAAGCATTTAAAGTTTAACAAGCCAGCACCATACATCTGCTTAAATATGTATGGCAACTTCTTTTACCAGCCTTTGCTATTTGGTCAGTATCAACTACAGTAACCCCCAGGAGTGTCAGACATCTGTTGTGAATTTAGCTGTTGTGACCAAGGAGGTTATATCTATAGCCTCCTTGTTGTGACAAACAAAGGTCCTATTGTTGTCTGGCTCATCGGTGAGACAGGACCAGCTATTTCCCCGAACCCCCAAATATCAAGACAAACCATCAATGCTGGCATTGTCGATTTATAGCTCCCCCACCCATGTGCAAGCACGTCCAACCCCCAGATGATGGGGAACAGAAATAGACCTCTTGACAATTATGGCGGCCATTTTTAATTTCCCGAGGTCAGCTCGAGGTCATGCACCAAAGTGAGGCTCAGGTTGGTGTGACCCTACATGTATATTGTGGCCGGAGGGGAAAGGAGGTGTTTGTGGTGTTTCAAGTTCATAGTTGAAACAATTATTAATAAAAATAAATGAAAAAAAAACAATTATTATGCAGTACAGTACATTGTAAGTATTAAAATGGAAACATCTAGATTTTGCAGTGTGATTTTGTGGCAGTCAGACCTCACACAAGATAAAGCCATTTACAGTAGCTCAAAAGTGTGTTTTGGGCAATAGTCAATTATCATGATTGTACATGTATCAAAATCCCGTCGTTTACTGGCACCATTCTCAGTTTATTTTTGTATGTTCAGGAAAACATGGCAAGACTAATTCAGTATGACAACCACCCCATCAGAGTTCTTCAGTACTTGGATCAGCAGCGAAGAGCTGGCACCTCCGCCTGCGACGCAACGGTCAAGATGGAGGGCAGACATTTTCCCGCGCACAAAATCGTCCTATGTGCTTCATCAGGATACTTCGAGACCCTGTTCAAAGCACAGACAGGAGAAACAAGAGAGGTGGAACTCTCGGGGCCGACAACAAAGGGTTTTTCTGCCATGTTGGAAATGATGTACACGTCTCAGCTTCAGATTTCAACAGCAAACGTGATGGAGGTACAGGTTGCTGCCAGTTACCTGCATGTCATGGACGTGGTGGCAGACTGCACGCGATTCCTCACTACCAGCCTCGCGGCAGGACACAGGGTAGGGTAAAATTTGTTTTCTTCACAAGTCATTTTGTTACTTTCACTGAGTAGGTTATACAGTCGTCACATTATTTTTAGTACTGATTGTGTGTTTTTGCGTTTCGGCGCATGCGCGCCGGAACGCATTGTCCTGGCTTTTACCTTGCAGGCAGGAACCAGGGAAGCTTGGTTCAACACTGTGTCACACACCATATGACCATATATGGCAATACCTTCCAAAATCCTTGTATAGCCGTTGCCTTATATGGCAAGAGAGCACGAAAAGGCAGGCAGGCTAGATTTGCATGTGACACAGGAGGGCGACCGCATGTAACTGCTACAACTGTTCGGAAATATCATTGCATTGTGGTTTCGGACTTTGATATCCTGAAAAATGACCATATTACATCTATTCCACAAGATTGCAGAAGAAAAAAAATGATTTCGTCAAGAAAACAACCAAAAATCGGCATAAATGATACCATATAGTGAGGTTATAGCATTACGTCCAGAGTGACAAGTTACGTACCGCAGCTTGGCCGATCTGGCAACGCGAAGCACTTCGGACCCAGAAGATCCGGGTTCGTGTCCGTGCATGAATTTTTTTTTCTTTTTAGATATTGAATATCAAAAATATATATTGATATTATATTAATCTATCAATATCATATTTATGAATATCTTTTTTTTTCATTAATAAATAAAGAAATATTTTATATTTGTTATTTTTAAATATTCATTTAATATATACAAGGCCTTTGTCTTATGAACAGGACTTCATAGATTCCAAACCCGGCATTCGAATTTTTCTGTTCATTGTAATGGAAAATACCGTGCAGCGGCTCCTATGCGCGGTAAGATAATTCTTGCAAAACACTCGCCACTAAACTTCTATCCCCGATGTAAACAGAGGCTCTTGATGTTGTTTGCAAAACAGCGATTCTTTGTTACAGTAGCAAATGCTCCATTGTTCAGTATCGACTTCATTCAGACAACACGGACGTGGAAAGTGGCGCCCCTCGGCACAAAACTATGGGAATTTTCATGAATTTTAGCAAAATTACCCAGGAAAATAAGGAAGAAATGTTGTAAATGCGGAAACCAGAATAATACGGATGTGGTAGCTGTTGATTTGTTTGACATTTGGTAGTCATTTTAGATAGAACCTTAGCTGTTATGAACTTCTATTTCACTTAATTACCATAGTGCTGATGATTCAATGGTGCTTTTTCAAATTTTATGTTTTATTGCGTGCCATGTACATAATTACATTGATAGCTTTTATAATGAGCCTATTATACATTTTACAAATAAGTACAAGTTGTAGGCCAAGACCAGCTT
Organism: Branchiostoma lanceolatum; assembly: GCF_035083965.1. Taxonomy (NCBI): domain Eukaryota; kingdom Metazoa; phylum Chordata; class Leptocardii; order Amphioxiformes; family Branchiostomatidae; genus Branchiostoma; species Branchiostoma lanceolatum. Next base: position 222,188 of record NC_089740.1, read on the forward strand.
TTTCAAAAGCACTTAAGTTAAGTGCCGTAACTTCAAAATTGCTTTCCCCAATCTGCCTTTCTCTATTAAAACAGTACTCATTTCCCAAAATGACAATTTTTCTTATAGACTGAACAGCCCTTGAGTGACTTCCTCTGGCAGATTTTACTTCAAGTAAAGGGAAAAGACAATTCACACTCATAAACGTAGCCGAAACGCCAGCTTTTTTTAAAAGCTCTTGTTTTGTATGTGGGCAACATAAGTTGGGAAGTTTTGATGGATCTTTGGTAACGGGGGTTGCCCTAACTTATGACGCGCCCTAACATGTGACGGATTTTTTAGTGATCTTATTATGCATAAGTACGCCGTGTTTGTGTCCACTGACTATGCACATAAGGAAGGTAAATAAACCAAGTTCATGCACATAATTTTTATTTGCATTCAAAACATATGTGTACATATGGGTTTGCGGATTCAAAGGGGTGGTCTACTGGGGTGGGCTAGTGGGGTGGGCTACCTCAGCATCTACCCTTTCTGGACCTAAAGGCTGTGCATGGGGGTTTGGCCACTTATGGAATTTCCTTGAAGAGGTACTGGGTCAAGCTGTGGGTGGGCTAGAGGGAAGGCAACAGCTGATCATATGCAGTGGTAGAAATCCTTTTTTTCAGTGTTCTGCAATATTGCAGACTGTCAAAATTTTTTTCTGCAATTTGAAAATATTTTCTGCAAATACACATGCCTCCATACTACAACCTTCTCAACTTAATAATGCCTACTTATTTACATTATATCTAGCTTTGCAACATTGCTGTAACGTTAATTCTTTATTCTCTCACTCTATCTTTGATTATCACTAGCAAAGTTTTAAAGAGGAATAACAAATTATTGCATGTGTGTGAAAAATATTCAAATGAATAGCGAAAATTGCAACAGCAAAAGCATATTTATTCAATATCAATCAAATCAAAATTCGTTTGATCATTTCAGTATGTGTATTAAAATTAAAAACAAATTCAACAGTCTGCCTGAGAAGGAGGACAAGGGCATTATATCCTTGCGAGAAATGCGTGTTCTGATTCGTATCATAATTAACATCGCACGACCTGTGACACAGCCACGGCCCACAGAAAAAATTACAAAAACCGAGATGAAAATGTAGAATTCAATGTAAAACGCCTTTACGCAAACCTTGGCGTCTGTGTATTTTTTTGTATAAATCTGAAACATCGCTATCGGTTTCAAACATCGGACTCCGACTTCGGACATTCAGGGAGACTCAAGAGACGGCCTGGCGATGTTAGTTTTCACGGTGGGTGCCCCCCTCCCCACTGTCTCGGCACAGGAGAAAATGTCCCGCCTTTTTCACACAAGGCGGTGCTCAATGTCTATCCGAGTAGTTCTCAACCTCATCGCTGCCATCTGGGCTTCAAGGACCACGGGCTAATGTAGTGACCACCGTGTCCTTCCTTCTGTCATCGCGCCCATGCCCCGAGTTCGGGCTCTGATTGAAGAAATCGCATGCTTGCGACACGCTAGAAACATCCGGGAATTGTTTTCCCGACTTTTGCCGACCTCGAGATCGTGACGGCGGAGATTAGCGAGGGTTGGCGGAAATGCACGAATTTGACATTTTCTCACATGATTCGTCTCCGAAGTTATCACGGAAAGTGTCGAAACCCCCCCCGAAAAAACTGACCTCAAGTAGCACCAGGCAGTCGGAACGCACCGAAACGCTGCCATCTTGCGCGGCGCTGTGGGCTTCAGTTTATATCTACAGCACCGCTAGTTTGCTTACTAGTAAGACTTAGTCTATATAAATCATAATCTTCTGAATTGAGAGCCAATTTGAATCCCGAGTCTGATTTTTTTTACCCTGGGAGTCCAGGCAATCGGATCCCCGCACGCGCGCCCAAGCTTTCACGGCCCACCCTCACGCTGCCCCCCGAAGACTGACCCCGCCCCACTCTCCGCTCATGCAGACCCAAACTCCGCTATCCGATTACTCCGCTATCCGATTACCGGCCTGGTGCCACGTCTCTTGCTGTCAGTTTCTAGCACAGCTCCTGTGTTGGAAAGTTCTTCGCGCTATTGGCCTGCCGGTAATCCCCGCACAGCGGGACGCCACGTGTTGATTGGGCGCATTTCTGTGGGCTTCTGTAGGCGAGGTCACTAGAGGCCACATATTACCATATATGACGTCACGGTAAACATGTACACTGCAGCATACGTCTTTGATGTTCAAATCAAACAACCCAATTTGAAACTTTGAAAGACGATATCTCTGTAATCCTATGGCCTGTATCATTGATTTATGTACCAAAAGAAAGGTAATTTTGTTGATGAAATACCCTCAAATTAAATAGCAGAAATGTTCATCAAATAATTCTGTCGTATGTTCTGCTATGAGTCACGTAACTCAAGTTACAATTGCAAATTCAGTTAAGCAAAAATTCACAATAGAAGATAATGGCCGTGGCTGTTGTGTATGTTATAGCACAAATAAAGGAACAAAGAATGTTTGTGTATCATGTGAACTATACGAGGCCGGGGGGACTCACGTCACGCCCGTATTTACGCCATCGTCTCCCGTCCGAGCTTCCGGACATAACGAGCTCGCAAAAGGTACGTTTTAGCATTATAATTTAGCATTTATAATTCCTTTGATTTTAGCATTTCAGGACATCAAAGTTTCGGACTACCATTGAAAGGCAATCGTGTATACTTATTCTAGATTGGTATCAGTGATAGACATCGATAGAATAAGCTTGCAGGCGAAGGGAAATCTTTATTTTTGTATAGGTTTTATTTCAACATGTCAGAAATGTAATGAAATACAATGTGAATATCAAACAGTGATGAAAGCTTTAGAGATCGCAGCGCCGCTTCTCTCGCCGTTTGTCGGTTCCCGCCAAATTTCCACGTACGCCTGTTTTAGCGGAAGCGGAAATACAACACAAGCCCCTTGCGTAAGATGACGATCTGTGGTTCATGAATATTAAAACAGGCACGGGCTGATTCGCTGTCGCCGCAGGGCGGACGACCAATCCTGCCACCGTGCAAGCGGCTTCCAGCTGTGCGCGCGGCCATAAATCATAAGCACTTCTCCACCTCTGTGGACGGCCAAAGATAGACGTGGCGCCAGGCTCCGTGTATGGCTAGCAGATTTTGGGTTTACAGCGGAGAGTGGGGCGGGGTCGGTCTTCGGGGGACAGCGGGAGGGTGGGCCGGGAAAGCTTGGGCGCGCGCGCGTTGCTTGGTGGCTAGCCGATATACGGTGCCTGGCCCCCAGGGTAGATTTTTTTTTCTTCTGCAAAATTGCAGATTGTTTAATTTTTCTTCTGCAATCTTGAAAATCATTATGCATTTTGCAGATTGCAGACGGGTATTTCGAACGCTGATATGGCAGGTGGGGGGGGGGTGGTGGTAGGTGCACCAAGACTGGTAGAAAAGCCATTTTTCATAAACAAACTTCTAAGTACTCAAAGTATACAATTAGGATTTTAGGGAAGAGGTACAAGGGGAATTAAACTGGAAGTTGGATAGGGCAGCTAGGGAATGAGGTAGCCTTTGTTTGACAAAATTCAAAACATATGTCTCACATTTAGACTAGAATGTACCTGAATGCATGTGCTTGTATACAATGTACAATGTATTTGTGGTTATGTGTGTCAGTGTGCATGAGCGTGGGTTGGAATGTTGTAAGTGTGTGTGTTTGTGTTGCTTTTGTTCCTCATTTCTTTCGTGTAGCCACAATGCCTGACTGAGCAGTATATAAAGGAACAGGGAACATGGTCCTCCATGTTTAAAAATCTAAAACTGGGGATAACAAACTCCTGCACGATGTAAATGTATGCTCATTGCCCACCTCCACCCCCCACTGTAGCATCCCCAAAGTAATATGATCAGTTGCATTCCTTCCGGTCCACCCACAGAGTGACCCATCTTTTCCTCAAGGAAATTCCATTCAATGCTAAACCCCCATGAATAGCCTTGAGGCCCAGAAAGGGTAGATGCTGAGGTAGCCCACCCCACTAGCCCACCCCAGTAGACCACCCCATCGAATCCGCAAACCCGTGTACATATTCATTTCTTGTTTTGTCGAGACACCTAAATATACGACTTGTGCCAAGCAGATATACAACTATCATACACATAAGAAATATAACTTCATAAAACACAAAAAAATTGGGTCTTTAAGTGTTTGTTGAGAAGAAAACCGACCAAAGAAAACAACGTAAACATCGCTGCCGCAATTTTTTGGGCCGCGATGGTGACGGACGGCGATTCAACTCACAGCTTTGTAACGCTCTAACATGTGATTGGTATACATACCGTCTATGAAAAGGAAACTGAATACAGAGATGGCGAAGATATTTCCCAATAAGTAGACAGAGTATTTTTGATGTAAGCGGTGTCGTTTTTTCGTAATGATTTTGTAAGTCGGGTCGCATAAAAGACGTACATCTGGCCGCGCGCATAGTGCGTAGTAGCCTATTTCCCGTGAAAACATGAGCTGGGATGCGCTAGATATAGCCCTTCTCACATGACGTTAGAAGTACACACTGTCAAAATTTTCCGGTCAAAAGAAAGCTATAATATAGCAGACTTCAAGCCTTATTTACATTTCCCTAACTTCATCACCAACTTCCGAATAGAGCAAAATTACCAAAGCGTAATAAGTTAGGCACACTATCTGGCGTAGCACTAAATCAGAAGGTACATTCGTGAAAATGTCTCACAGCGTCTTCCGCATGTAACGCGGAGCGTGAAGGGCCCATGAACAGTTCTTGTCCAAGTATGGTCTCTGGATGAATGCGTTCAAAATTCATTCATTAAAACATGACCATTCTCTGGCAACCAGCAATGGAGCGCCATGAGTTCGAGCGCGTGAAAAACGTCATATATTTGGGCACCCCCGTTATGTGGAAAGGTGTGGAGAAATGAAGAACAAGTTCAATTATGCCCCCCCTCCAGTGACCTTCTATGATACCGCAGCAAATCTACTACATTTGTACCAATTTTGTTGTCTAGAATATGCTATGATTTTATCATTCCAATAGGTCACAAAGGTTTGGGCCCTCTAGCTGCTTTTCTGGAAAAGCAGGGGCCTTTTTGATTCAGTTCATGGCAGATGATCCCAGTAATTCAAGAAGAGACTGATTTTGATAACACAGTTACTGTAACTGTAACATTGGGGCTAACATCACAAACTTAAGATACTGTAAACACCGGCCCTTTCCCTTCCTACTGAGAACTCAAATTCTTGTGAAAATAAATCAATGTACAATACTTTATTTCATCAGTTAAAAAGTTTTCTCTAATCCTTTAACAGATGACAGACAGCACCACTAGGCGAGTCCTTCACTATCCCTCCCGCCCTGCCGAACTGCTCCAGCACATGGACTCCCTCAGGAGAGAACGCCCGTCCTCCTGTGACATCACCATCCAGGTCAGGAACCTGGCCTTCCCTGCACACAAAGCCATTCTTCTGGCCTCCTCTGGATATTTACGAACAGTTCTAAGTGGTAAACAAAATATGAATGAGATTGAATTACAAGGACTTAAAAAGGAGGGGCTTTCAGCCATATTGGACATGATGTACACATCCCAGCTGCGGTTGTCTGCGCAGAACGTCATCGATGTACAGATCGCTGCGAGCTATCTCCATATGATGGACGTTGTTGCTGACTGTACGCAATTCTTAACCGAGTGCATCATGTCCGGCTTCATGGCGAATACTCGGCTCACAGTCACAGACAGAGATTGTCAACATGATGTTGCAAAGCCCAACTCAGAGACTGTTTTTGCTGCAAGCTTGTATCCGTCGTCAATGGCTGAAAAATCTGAAAACCACATCAACAATCCAGACAACAGTCCATCAGGCAGGGAACATCTCCAGGCACCATCTCCAGTACTGGCACATCAAAGGGAACATCTCCAGGCACCATCTCCAGTACTGGCACATCAAAGGGAACATCTCCAGGCACCATCTCCAGTACTGGCACATCAAAGGGAACATCTCCAGGCACCATCTCCAGTACTGGCACATCAAAGGGAACATCTCCAGGCACCATCTCCAGTACTGGCACATCAAAGCCATTCTCACTCTGACGGAGACGTTGTTGTGAAAAGGGAGTCGGAGGATTTGGATGATGTGAGGACGAGTGAAGGGATTGGTCAGCATCAGAACAGTCTGTACTTTGAAGATGTCTGTATGGAGGGTAGAGAACAGAGTCAGACATCACAAATGTCAAATGTTTATGGAAATAATTATCATCAGCAAGGACAGAGGATACAGGAGCTTCAAACTAACATGTCATTGACAAATACTGGTAAGAAATTTAAGTGACTCAGTCTTATTCTTATGTGTACTAATCTAAATCAGCTCAGGGAGAATTTAACCCCCAAAGCCACATCAATCTAAATTCATGGTTTCTGATTTTTCCATGAACTATTCGTCTAAGAGTAACGTTAACTATATAGGTGGGGGAACACAGGCATCGTGTGATAGACCCAACTATCAAATTAATGCATTGATAACTGGAGGGGCTTCAGCTGTTGGTACAAAAATTTGACATTTTGGGGGTTGATTGGTACAAAGACATCGTGATCTTTTTTAGAATTTTATATGAGAAAAAAATGAAGCGACGAGTCTCTGAATCAAGAAATTAGATCAGTTAAACCTTTCAGATAAGCCAGCAAAATTTCTCTGATGTAGCCTCCACTGTCATGATAAAAAAAAATCTTTTGGATACCCTAAAGCAAATATCTTACTAAACTGCGCCTTAATTGTTCAAAATATTGCGGCAGCTTTGTGAAATGTCTCCAATTTTCCCCTGTAGTTACACTGACGTGCCATGCACGGATAAAATATGTTACCTCTGCAAAAAAAGGAAGTCTCGGAATTGCTTTCTCCCAGAGGGCACAACCTGTCTAAACAGACTGGACAGGTCTTTCTGCCAACCCATCTTTTTTTAATGTTGCAGTCTCAGGGTATTTGATGGAATTATTATCAATCCTATTCATATCTGGTATCTACACTTTCTTTGCTCAAACCTAGGCGGACCTGGGCTGTCTGGAGTCGGTCAGCAGGAGTGTGACATCATGCACTACAGCCGTGAACAGATGCTCGTCAAGAAAGGAACCAACAATGTCGCCAGGAACTGGTTCAGAGTGAGTAGTGCTAATCTCCAAGCAGATGTCAGAAGCAGATATAGTACTGTGAACCTTAAAATGATTGCAGTGGTTTTATTTTCAGTGACGTATCTACCATAACAGCTATCCCTCCCACCATGAATTTAAATTCCTTTGAAAATAAGAATGATTAATGAATTTACATTAACTGTAACATTTTATTCAGATAGCGCCCTTTCTTCCATTGACACACCCTTCTGATTGTCGTTTGTGAGAGAAACAGGGAGCTAGAAATCCATCCCCGCATCTGCTTGGAGACGAGAGTTGAGCATCTTCCACACACTACCTGACATTTCTATTGTACAGTTTTAGTAGGATGTCAGACAGCAAAACCCACTTGTGTGATTCAAACAGTTTTCCTAGTGTCTTATTAATGTGTATTATAAATGTTTGGATGGCACCAAGCATGATGGGTTTGTGATAACAGATAAAAGTTCACACTTCCAACAATATTGTTGACCAATTACTGACCAATGCCTGTTTGGTCACATGTCTTAAGCACTAGTACTGCTAATGGGCCATCCATTTGAGGAAGGTTGTTGGTTTAGCCAAAGATGTGCTACAGTGTACTTTTTATTATTATGTGTTGGATCAAAATATTAGACTCCAATGATTTTCCACATCTTTCATGAAGCGTGATTTGCTTGTATTTGTTCCAATGCCCTAGAGAGTGGTGAGAGAAACAGTGAACAAGTATGAGATGACCGGCCTGAGGAGTGCACACATTGATGACGCCATGGCAGAGGTGAGGTTCGTGGAGCGCTGCCACCTGGTAGTTTGATTGGTAGATATGTCGGCTGGTTCAGACATGTCTGTTAGTTGTTATAAGAAGTGGGTTAATTATGAGTTCCTTGTACCGCTACTGGAACAGAATCATTTTGAAATGGTATGACAAAGCCTAAAACTCATTCATCTGGTTAAGAACTGAACGAAAACGAGCAGTGCTGATTGATTCATTGGACACAGCAAATCTTTTTTTGGTTTTTTGGCATGGTTTATTATTCAATATTTTACAGGGAAACCAACAAACAAACAGCCTCGCAGGTACCCATTGGTTATCTGGATTGCGCTGGAAGTTACAGTTATATTATATACATTGTAAGGAGAGAGGTTACAGTCAGGTGTTCTAAAATCACAATTTTCATTGTATGATTCATTTAATCTGTATAATTTGTTTACAAAGTTACTGAATCATCAAAAACATCATTATGAGAAGATATCGATACGCTACATAAAAGCATTCCTACATTTCGTTAAAAGACACATTAACACATTAATCATATGGCGCATAGAACTTTAACAAGATTGGCAACATAAAAAGATGTTGCCATGGCGACGGTGGTCTCTGTTAACGTTTTCGTTTTTAGCCCACATGCAAATAAGGACCTCGCATTAAATCATATCAGTCGATCACCTTCTCTACCAAAATAACACAAGTTGTCCAATGTATGAAAATCTTGTTTTCACAAAAAAAGATATTGTACCATTTCCTCATAAATAATTAAATGAGGCCCTCTATGCAAGATTTGTGTCTAATAGTGGCCACATTTACTTAACTTCCATATGGTGCAAAAATGAAATCCCCATCATTTACCACTATGGATTTATAGTATTTTGTCATTAATTATGCAAATTATTTGCATAATTGATATCTATCGATATTTATCTCTTTCTCAGTTACATATGTCATGTGTTTGAGAGTCCTTTTAGTAGAATGCAGCTGATTTATTAACTGTCCTCATTAATTATGCAAATCAGATATTGATTTGCATAATTGGCATATGATTATGTAAATCATCACTTAAGCTATCTACACACCAAAAATTATGATGATCCGTCATCCCCTTCTTGCGTTATTCTCTTTCAAAGTTTGAGTCAAAATCAGCTCCTGCAGTTCCAGAAAAAGTTGCTAGGGGGTCCAAATCTACAGGACATACTTTCCTAACAAAGAGCTATCCACCATTGAAAAATCATGACTATAGCATGTTCAGAAGACGAGATTTGAAAAGTTAAAGTTCCCCTGCAGTACCATAGAAAGTCGCTAGGGGGCCCAAAATCCAATCATTACAAGGTCTCCCACAGACCTACCCACCTACAAAATATGAAGACAATACATCCAGGCATTCTTGAGTTATCGTCCCATGGACTTTCACATTCCTGTACAATTCCTAGAATTCTTGCAATCTGCACACAATATTAGTAAAAATTTGGCTCGCCCCTGAGGCGTCGCCAAAAATTAGAAGACCTTTAGTTGTTGACATGACTTACATTTTGTATGTGTACAGTTCATTGAGAAAGTTGGTCATGTATGGGATGGGGCTTCTTTTGTACCTGTCCGTAAAGTCTTGTATCTTGTGTATCAATTTGAAAGTTGTTCTCAAACCAACCCTTTATTTTTACAAGAAGGCCTTTTCCCTTGTTACAAACCTTGATATCCAACTCAGACTGGTGCCTACTGCTTAACAAGATCAAGTCGTTTTGGTCCTGGCCTAATTAGATCCCCTGGACCTGAGAGAGCTGGGTGGTATCACTATCTGTTATTGCTGGTATCCCTATCTGTTATTGCTGGTATCCCTATCTGTTATTGCTGGTATCCCTATCTGTTATTGCTGGTATCCCTATCTGTTATTGCTGGTATCCCTATCTGTCTGGTATCCCTATCTGTTATTGCTGGTCCTATCCATTAGCGCTGTGAGGTAGGTATTGTCGTTGGTGTGTCCTCTTGTGTTTCTGTATGTACAATATAAGCATGTCTGGGGTACTGAAACGTCGTCCTTCCATCAGGTGTTTCGCCGCTGTCCCTCCCTGAAGCCTGACGATGTCTGGGACGTCCGCAGACAGTTCAGGAACTTCATCTCCAACAAGTCCGGACATCTCAGCAGGAAGTAAGCAGGAAAAATGACTTTTTCTCTAGTCAATACTGCAACCCCTGCAAGTTGGGCTTTAGTAGATTCAGTGAACAGCGGCGAAATGCACAGATTGAAGTAAATGAATTCTGTGGTCTCTGATCTTGAATGGAGATCTTTTTGCCTTTATCACCTTTGCCTAGAGGGTAGATTTGCTTTCAGCTGTTTGTTTGTATTTGTATTGCATACCTGGAAAACCGCCTCAAGGCGTAACACACCAGGTTTGCACTTAAGAGTACATAATGTAGCATTTTTGGGGATTAAACTGCGTGAGTCATTTGCTTGAATGCCATTCCTCAAGCGCATTCAGATCTTCTTGCAGAAGTCGTGAATCATTATGTGTGGACAGTTCTATATGGCTCACTTTACACTCAGTGCGGTTTAATCAAACTAGTTCACTTTAACCGATTTCTGCCACTTACCATTCCCAGTCTAAAGCAGATAATCCGTTTTTTCCACGAACCGCACCAGACCACATCCCAACCCCGGTCTAGTCCGCTTCAGCGGGGGGTCGATGCGGTTCCTCTCTGTGTGTAAAGAGGAAACCGGCTCCGCGAGCGCTTTCAAGGTCATGATAATGATATGCTAATAAGCCTGCGCTAGCGATAGAAGCATATTTTCCTCATTCTGAAATGTTTGTGCAATGTCATTGAAAGTTGTCGAATGTTTCAAGTGCAATGGCCTGCCACCCATGGCTGCTTCTTTGGTGTTCTCCTATGACCCGATCAACGTGCCCGGCTTGCAGTACCGCCAGCGCGGCGATAACGAACACCAGTGGGTTCAAGCCTGGTCTTGTCTGTCCCTGTACATGCGTCTCATCCTCCTTTTTTTGTTGGGCCCGTACGCGGCGCCTCATATGCCAGAAAACGCTTGTAGCAAACATAAGAAATATGAACTACTGCAAGACGAAAATAAGTGGCTCTTCTACCGCCATTTTGAATCGCGCGCAAATGTAATATCTTGCGCCACGGGTGGCGCACTGCCCTTCCGCCCGTAGGTCTAACCGGTTTGGATTATTTGAACCGCACTGAGTGTAAAGTGAGCCTATATAACAGACAGTCATCAGCAAATAGCCTTACATTTGAATCCCACATTTGGTGGGTTGTGGACCACTTAACTCGAGAAGTTGTGGATGGATCTTGATATTTGGTCTGACAGTACAGTGAGTGTCAAAGGAAAGACAAGTTGCAGTAACATTTTTATTTCCCTTCTAGCTGCTTTCTATGGTACTACTGTGGAACTTCTTGCTTTGTATCTTAACGTGGGGACATGAATCAAGTTTGTATTTGTTACAGGGAAAGAGGGTATTTGGTACCATCCAAGAGAGTAGGAGGACAGAGGAGATCCCAGGAAGGTACGGACACACCACTCTCCCCTGCAAGTACATGTAGCACATCCTCTGTCCACATCCAGTCTGGAGGGGAGGACAGCGTGGAGCCTCATGAACATGAGGGTCAGTTTTTATTGTTTTCTTGAAAAAAGGCAAATAGTCCCTTACTCCCTTTCTGTTTTGGCTGTTTCTGAAAACCTAATTTGTTTGGAATCAGTGTTCTTCCAGACAAGTGTTTTTTGTGTCTTTCTACATTTTCAACCTTCAACTGTGTGCAGGCTGCATCTAATATACTGTCATCAGAATGTCAACAAAACTGCTGAAAAACATGTAGAAGTAGCATGACTGTTATGAACATCCGACTACTTTGATCATGTGTAGTTCCATAGTTTTGAGTTGAAGTCTGCTTCTCAAAATGCAGGGAAATAATGTAGCAATACGTGTAGTTAGAAAATGTGAATACGTTTTTTGCCCCAAGCCACAGTATATTTCTCATGCCTTCGATGCTCACTTCTTTGGTCCACCATGAAAGTCTTCTACAATGAACTCTAGTGGGAATGCTATAAACTTTCATCATCATTCTTTATCTATTGTAATTTACATAGAAATGATATCCTCCAAACAAGAAAAGAATTCGCCTCTGGAACATTTCCCAATACATCTGGTCAGTCCAGTAACCAGTGTCAAAAAGTTAATGCACTTACAGGTTAAAGAACACCCAGAACAATAGTTCAGTTCAAATATGATAGGTTCTCACTCGTATTAAATATTAAGTTTGACATAATTCACTACTCCCGTTACTTTAGTTACCACTTTTAAAACTTTTATGTTCATTTAAGGTAAATGTAAAATGTACAATGTTGTTTTTCAGCTTGGGAGTTCAGCGATGCCTGAAGAATCCTGCCAGATTTACATGTATATCCATACCTGCTGGCCGTCACAGAATAGTGCAGCTTCTATTTATTCCACCCATGTTCAGGCATACATGTGCTTTGTTAGGATAGTCTTGCAATTAATATCAATACCCAAAGTAATGGTTCAGTTAAAAGAGCCTATATGAGCTAGGAAATATGATTCAGAGAGTTTTTTCTCCAGTTTTAAAAATGAGCTTGACCCACAGGTGTGGGCTGCCTCACCTGTGTTTGGACACCTGACTATGAAATATGAAATTGATACAGCTGCAACAGTTATTATTGTACTTAGTCTAGTATATTTTTATGTGCATGCACACACCCTATAGCTTAGTCTGTATTAGACTGGCTGACAGTTGTAGTTTTATTTAAGTGTTGTCCTGAAAGTGTAAACACAAAACTCAAAATTTTATCCAGTTGCTTGAGTAACTATTTTTGGCGTACAAAACTCAATACAGTCAAACCTGTCTATAGCGGTCACTCAAGGGACTGGCCAAAACTGGCCGCTAAGGACAGGTGGCCGCTATGGAGAAAATGTTGATTAATGATGACCACGAGTGACACATATTTTCAGTACCCACTGAGATACATTTATTCACCGTACAGTACACATGTAAACATTGCATAGGTAAGTCACATTTTAGAAAGTCGATTGTTGTTGCCACCTAGTTAGTTAAGAACAAAATACATGTTGCTCAGTTGCCACTTACTGTTCGTTTTCGACCGTTTTGAAACATAAAATCGTGGCGATAGTTTTCCTTAGTCTGTTGTTGTTTCACTTGCCGCTTGTCATTATCAGCTTCTACCATTATGCTAATAGGGTACTCAGAAGAAGGTCGATCTTTTGATGGCTTTATTCTTTTCAGAAAATTGCAATAGCCCAAATTTTACATCATATTAATGTTATTGATATTCTTGTAAAGCTTTTGGTAAAGTAATTATCCTCAGTGATACTTTGCAGCAAAATAAATTTAGCGCATTATACCTCCGAAACAGTGTCGTCTACCGTTGACCTTTGTGCTGCCAACCTCCTTGGTGCTGCTGACTATCAGCGCCATTTTGAAAATTGCGCGAAACACGTTTTGACTTTGAGCACCGGGGAAAACGGATATTGGGCCGGCATTGAAACATTTCCCGAACTTACTGCATCAGCTACATGTGCGAGTTGTATTTTCCAAAAAGCTGCCGTAATATTTGTCCAGTCGAAATGCACAGAAATGGTCAATTTTGCTACGTTGTACAAACGCAAGCCATGTGAAGAAAATTATACTGACTTCGCGTCAAACCATGGATTTTCTAACAAAGATAAAACATTCTGGTTTTCTTTATTATCATCCTATCCAGTTGAATCCACATAAATTTGATAACTGCGTGAAAAAATGAAGATTTTGAACCCGGCGTGCGGTGGCGATGCGGCTTCTACCGGCGCGCCGTGACCGTTACCGACAGTGTTACTGTACTCGCGGGACTGAAAATCGTCTGGCCGCGACCGCGTTGGACAGGTGGCCGTTATAGCCTAATTCTTAATGCTTATGTCAATGGGAAAAATCCAAGGGACCGACAAAAAGTGACCACTATGGGCAGGTGGCCGCTATGCAAAGGTGACCGCTAATACAGGTTTGACTGTACCTGGCAACTTGAGAATTTCATAAGTTAAACTTACTATCATAGTAGGCAATTCACAAGTTTGCAGAGATGATGCTGGCAGGTAAACAAGAGAATCTTTTATGAATCCAAGCAAGGACATTATGTGCAAGTCCTGGACTTAAAATCTTAAGCAAAATCACCCAAAGAAAAGAGAAGGAACACCATAAATTTGAATTCATCCGGGTCAAAATGTGTTTAACATCAGTGGAGAAGCAATGCACACTTTTTCATTTTACATTTCAGCTCCGCAAATTTGTCTGCAACTTAGGGGTCAGGGGTCAGGGGTGCAAAGTTTAATTTGGATACCTACTTTAATTAAGAAAATCCAGTAACAGCTATTACTTAAAGGTTGACTGGTCATGAAGTGCTTGTGACACCAAAATACAACATTCCCTGATTACAGTTGAATATAATCAGAAAATTGGAATCTAGGTCAACAGATGTCAAGAGATGGTAAGGGTCAGTGGGTTATTGAGAAATAGTTGGCTTCACTACTAACAGTAACTGCAGTGTTCTGTATCTGTATTTTTGTACTTAATCCAGTTCTGTAATTCAATTATTTAATAATTTATACAATACACATTTTACTACATGTGTACAGAATTGATTGTTGTCATTGTCACGTCCATTACATGATTTTACAGCAATGTAAACTAGGAACATGGACCTCTGTTTTCCCACAATACAGAAGAGCTAAAAACTAATTGGCTGATGTCAAAATCAACCCAATTATATTGCATTTCGAGATTGACCAAAAAAGGAACCATCTACATATAAATGTTACGTCAAGTAAAGGAGGTTACAACAAGCCCCCTTAGACTTACTTACTAATGGACTAAGGGGGCTTGATGTAACAAAAATTAAGGTAACATAAGCCCCCTTGGTCAAGTTAAAATCCTAACACCTCTCAGTAGAAAAGGTGGTGCCATTTATTGTCCATGTTCAAACATTTCAGTCTATAATCCTTGGTCACACATGTACACATGCAGTTGTGCATGTACTGATCAGTCAGGGTAGTAGTATGTGTGCGAACACATACCACTACTAGGGGTAGTGGTATGTGTTTCACTGCCATACTCTTTTTCTCATACATATAAGTGCTGACTCCTAATAAGCAGTATTACCATTTTAAAGTCTTTGGTATGACCTCATGAATCAAAAGCAAGCACTTAACCCACTAGGCCATTGTACCAGTTCTTATTAGGCCCTGTTCATGATTGAAAAAGTAAAACGGTTCGAAATATCTATTTGTGGGGATCAGAAGGTCCAGAGGAAACTTGATGGCATTCATCGTAACCAGGAGGTGTTCCAGGAAATCGCCAAGGGCCTGAAGGAACGCGGCTTCAACAGGACAGCAGTTCAGTGCCGATCGAAGTACAACTCTTGGTTAGCGCGGAAAAGTGAAACTTTTAGCTGCCAATACTGACAATTGGATATTTCCGCTGCATTTTGTAATAGCAAAATCTTGTTACGGCCGACAACTCGAGGTGGGGTATCACAACAGACTTTGCACAATATGCAAATTCGATGTAAACCATTTTCAGCGCGGGTGCAAGTTTGCATCGCGGATGCAAAATGTAAACCGTTTCAATTCGGAATATATCCGAAACGGTTCAAACCGTTTTATTTTTGGAATCATGAACAGGCTAGGGCCTTAGCCTGACTAAATTGCACTCCTAGCAGCTGGCCCGACAGGGAGGTGCTCATTAACCTCTGCCAGCAAGAGATTGTGTAAACACAGGCTACAGTTCTTAAAGGCACCCAGAGCATTTTATGAAACTTGAAATATTCTAGTTGCTGTAATCTTTATGAAATAGACATTTAATGCCACTATTTACCACATTTGCGTGCGGATTTCTTATCAAGGTGCTCAAAAGCGGCACAAAAATAAGCTACATGGTGATCTTTTAGTTTCACGCGCCTAGTGTAAATAGACCGATACCATAGCCTCGCCCACCTCCGTCAAAACGTAGAAATGCAAAATTAAAACATACAACTTCAAATATTTGACGGACATGCAGTCACTCTCTCATTGGTCGAACCGCTAATTGGGACGAACAGTCAGGATCAGTCTATTTGGGCTTGGATTTTCTATCAGTTCTCACCACACAACGGCATCGTATCTTTGCTCCTTAAATGTCGATATGTAATGGTATAATGTTATTGAAACTTACTATGTGTTGGAATGACTAGAAATTGGAGTTCCTTTATTCAAGTTTCAAGCCTCATAAAATGCTCTGGGTGCCTTTAACACCTACATGGCATTCTTGTGATTTGCCACTAAAAAAATTTTCACAAGCGTGTGCATGCACATTTTTACAATTTCATTATCAAGTTGCCAATAGTTGAGTTCAGAAATATCCTACTGTAAAGAATATGATATAGCAAATCACAAAAATGTTGTTTTTAACCTTTAGCACACCATAGTAGCCATTTGTCACCCAATGCCCTATGGGTTACAAAGTTAGACAGCAGGGAGAAGGTTAAACCAATTCATACATGTACAACCAACAGTCTGTTACAGGTGGAATTTGTTCTTTACCAAGTATTGGAATGAAAATCTGAATTAGAGAGTACAGATACATCTCCTCATTGGTCCTTTTTAGATTTTTTAGTCAGCTGATCCCAGTCTAGCCAATAGCGATCCTTGATACGGTTGCAGTAGGCCTGCAGGTTTGGACAGTCCACAGTGACAATCCTGTGCAGGTAGGTGTCAGAGTTAGCCCAACAAATCTCTGACAGCTGACCGAACACTGCTGCGTCCACCTCAGTAGGCTCATCTCCCATCAGGTAAGGTTTAGCACCTGGACAGGCAAGAATTGGAATGTTGTACCTCATCTGTTCTGATATTGTCTTAATGCCAATTGTCAAATAGACTGAAAGGTGTCAAAACATTTGTTAATAATCATTACAATTCTTGATATTTAAAGACATTAAATAGGGAAATGTAGCGTGCATAGCACCAGTCCTGTGTTTAGCAACCCTGCCTCTGGGTTAGGAGTTTGAGTCCAGGCAGTTGTAGTAACCTAAGATGCATGCTAATGGAAAGGGTTGCAGCCCTTAGGACTTGGCTGTTAGGCCGTAGCTGTGCATACTGGACGGCCAAACCATTGAATAAATAATACACTGTTCATTGTACTTGTCAAAAAGATTTTCTTGCTGCCACGGACTTGTAAGTACTGTACATACATGTAGTGTCTGTCTTCTCTGTCATGACCAGTGGAAGAAAAGTTGGTTTGTGAGCTAAACTGGTTCGAGATCACTTTTTTCTTTACAAAATTATCTAATAGTATAGAATAGTATCACTGCGGCTGGCTGTCATGAAGCCCCTGAGGTCATGAGTGAGTGATCGTATATAAGAATTTGGCCATTTCTCTGCAGTAAGGACATAGCGTCACCAAACTAATGTTCTAATTTTGAAAATAATATTCCAATATAGTTTGTAGCACTCACAGAGACTGTACGTGTGTCTCGTCTCCAGGATTTGCATATCAATGTGATCCAAGATGGATGCCTTGTGATTTTCCCCTGCATTTTCAGTTTTCTATCTGCTGAAAATCCATGTATTCCTTTGTCATCCGCTCCCGAAATTAGCCAAATTGTACAGATAAGTATATATCCATACTTTCTGTGAGACCTTTTTGTGAAATTTGCTACTTTTTCGCTCCAAAACGAACTTTTACTTTCTGAAGGGGTAGCAAGTATCCATCTTGGTCTGTGTAATTTGTACGCTCATTTTTTGTAACCTTAGAGAGACTTCGAATTCTTCAAATGTGAAGCATAAGTAAGTATATTGGTAATCATGCTGTTGTTTCAGTGTTGTATAGGTAGTGTAAGGGGCGCTGCCACTTTCGGCATCCCCAGGGCAGTATTTGCTGTTGTACTACTCCTGGCTGTACTCCCGCCACCTGTTGTTATACCAAAATGGAACAAGATCGATAGTAAAGTAAGTGCTAAAACAGGTGACTGGACGTTATTGGATTCAGACATTAGAAAGATCAACTATGGACTAAATGGGCTGAAGCTTGTTGCGCCATCACCCTCCCGAAGTGGTAGGACCCAACGAACTCTAAACACACTCTCCTGCCTGGCTCTACTGCTATCTGGTGACATCTCAACCAACCCAGGGCCCAGAGACTCTCTTGTGGACACTGCCTCCGAGATGTAGGTAACGGCACTAATACTAGTTTTGTATCATGTAAAACCTGCAGCGTCACTGTCGATGATAATGCACCTTCTAATAAAAAGCCTCACATAATCTCTGATGCACCTGTTAAATCCCACTGTAGAGGGCTATTATTTGCTCATCAAAACATTAGGAGTCTGTTGAAAAAGAAACCACAAGTAGAAGTGTTCTTAGAAAATAGTTATGCTGATATTCTTGCTGTAACTGAGACAATGTTAGACGAAACGGTTACTGACAATCTCCTGTCAATCAACTCGTATAACGGGGGTTGCCCTACCTTAGGACGCGCCCTAACTTAGGACGGATTTTTTAGTGATCTTGTTATGCATAAGTACGCCGTGTTTGTGTCCACTGACTATGCTCATAAGGAAGATAAATAAACCAAGTCCATGCACATAATTTTTATTTGCATTCAAAACATATGTGTACATATTCATTTCTTGTTTTGTCGAGAATGGTATTTTGACAATAATGATGGCAACGCTGAGTAGAGGGTCACTGCGTAGCTAGACGGCCCGACACCTAAATATACGACCTGTGCCAAGCAGATATACAACTATCATACACATAAGAAATATAACTTCATAAAACACACAAAAATTGGGTCTTTAAGTGTTTGTTGAGAAGAAAACCGACCAAAGAAAACAACGTAAACATCGCTGCCGTCTGGCAACGTTGTTTTCCCGCCATTTTTTGGAGCCGCGATGGTGGCAGACGGCGATTCAACGCACAGCTTTGTAACGCTCTAACATGTGATTGGTACCGTCTATGAAAAGGAAACTGAATACAGATATGGCGAAGATATTTCCCAATAAGTAGACGGAGTATTGTTGATGTAAGCGGTGTTGTTTTTTCGTAATGATTTTGTAAGTCGGGTCGCATGCAAGACGTACGTCGGGCTGCGCGCAAAGTGCGTAGTAGCCTATTTCCCGCCAAAACATGAGCTGGGATGCGCTAGATATAGCCCTTCTCACATGACGTTAGAAGTGCACACAGTCAAAATTTTCCGGTCAAAAGAAAGAATATAGCAGACGTCAAGACTTATTTACATTTCCCTAATTTCATCACCAACTTCCGAAGAGAGCAAAATTACCAAAGCGTACTAAGTTAGGCACACTATCTGGCGTAGCACTAAATCAGAAGGTACATTCGTGAAAACGTCTCACATCGTTTGCCGCTTGTAACTCGGAGCGTGAAGGGCCCATGAACAATATGAATACATTTCTTGTCCATGTATGTTCTTTAGATGAATGTGTTCAAAATTCATTCATTAAAACGTGACCATTCTCTGACAACCAGCAATGGAGCGCCGTGAGTTCGAGCGCGTAAAAAAACGTCCTATGTTTGGGCGACTCCCGTTAATGTACTTAGACATGACCGTGGTTCAAGGCATGGAAGGGGTGTTGCGTTGTATATTTCAAGTAAGATCCCTCTTAAATCCCGCCCGGATTTTTCAGTCCCGGGCCTTGAGGCCATATGGGCAGAAATTATGCCACCCTCCCGGAAGAGTATCTTAGTCTGTAGCATGTATCGCCCTCCATCCGATGACCACACGTTTTTCAACAAATTTGAGGAATGCATGGACAAGGTATGTGACGAGCACAAGGAAGTCATAATTATGGGGGATCTAAACTGTGATTCTTTGTCTACTGACAACTCAGGTCCCATCGGCAAACTTAGATTTTCCTGTATGCTGTATCAACTTGAAAACATCATAACCACACCGACTAGAATCACACAAAACACTAGCACCTCCATAGACGTAATCCTCACAAATGAGAAGTCACACCTGCACAACCATGGCACATATGAAGGTGGTTTCAGCGACCACGCAATGACTTTCGCATTCCACACTGTGAAAAGCCCACGAACACAGCCAAATATTACTTACAAGAGGAACTACAAAAACTTTAGTGAAGAAAAGTATCTTCATGACTTAGCACAAGTACCGTGGGACGTGATAGAGAATTTTACAACCGTTGATGAGCAGCTTGAGACATGGGAAACCCTGCTCGTAGGTGTAGCCAACATACATGCTCCCACCAAGAAGCTCAAGGTCAGAGGTACGCCGGCCCCATGGCTTACCGACGACTTGAGACAGCTTATTTCGCTCAGGGATCAATTGTACAAAGAGGCTAAGAAATCAGGTAACCTGAGGGAAATGTTAGAATACAAGTGCATAAAGAACAAGGTAAACTACCTATGTCGTAAAGCCAAAAAAGAACATGCATCTCAGTCAGTTATACAAGGGTCTGAAGAGGGACAGTCTGGAATGTGGAAAGCCATCCGCAACTTAATGTGGAAAGCCATCCGCAACTTACTTCCAAGTAAAACACCAAATACCATCAATTGTATTCAGCATGAAGATCAGAACATTACTGACACGTTGGGAATAGCGGAATACTTGAATAAGTTTTTCCACAAAGTCATAGATGACTTGTACAAGTCAATCTCAAATACTGTTCCCCACTTTAGCCCTTTTCAGTTTGTCAACAACGCTGACAGTATTTTCTCTTTTACTCCCGTCACTGAGGAGTCTGTCATAAATCTACTGTCCAGCCTCAAAGCTAATAAAGCAACTGGACTAGATACCATCGACAATAGGCTCTTAAAAGTTGGTGCACGTATTCTCGGTCCCACTCTCACCAAACTGTTCAACTTTTCACTGAGTACCGGAGAGTTTCCACAAAAATGGAAACAATCCAAAATCACGCCGATACACAAAAAGGGGGACAAAACAAATCCGAATAACTACCGTCCTGTGTCCCTTCTGTCGGGGGTATCAAAGATTCTTGAGAGAGTAGTTCACAACCAACTGCACACATACTTGAGCCATCACGGACTGCTAACATCCTGTCAGTCTGGATTTAGAAAACTACACTCATGTGAGACAGCGTTACACTCTGTGGTGGAAGACTGGACTCAATCCATAGAAAAGAAAGAGCTAACTGGTGTAGTTTTCTGTGATCTGTCAAGAGCGTTTGACACGCTAGATCACGATATACTACTGCTAAAACTGAAATGCTATGGCGTGGACGACTCATCTTGTGGCTGGTTTAAGTCTTACTTGACTGGCAGACAGCAACGCACGGGTGTAAGCTCAGCTTTATCCTCCTCAACTTGTGTCACCTGCGGTGTACCACAGGGATCTATTTTAGGTCCACTCCTGTTTATCGTTTACATAAACGATCTACCAAATTGCATCCAGTCGTGCAAAGTTTCCATGTACGCCGATGATACTATTCTATATTTTGCGGCGCGAAGCTTTCACACTCTGGAGAAAACACTCCAGAGCGATGCAACCCGGCTTTCCCATTGGTTTGCTGCTAACAAGCTTTCCTTGAACCCGACAAAGTGCAAAACAATGCTCATAGGTACACATGGAAGGAATGTGGGAAATATAAAGCTTAACATTGCTCTAGACGGGGCCAGACTGGAACAAGTAAACGCTTTTAAATACCTGGGGGTTACCATTGACAACGTACTTAAGTGGAGCTATCACTTTGAACGCATTTTCAAGAAACTCGCTCAGGTAATTGGCATTATCAAGTATGTTAAGCCATATGTCAGCAGTCAGGCTCTTCGGTTAATGTATGTAGAACGTTATTCATACCCCACATCAACTACTGTAGCACAGTTTGGGACCAGGGAGGGAAGGGATACCTTGATAAGCTTGAAAAGCTGCAGAAAAGAGCAGGTCGGGTAATTCTTGGATGTGACCGTTACACTCCCACATCAACCCTTCTCAACACACTAGGATGGCTCCCAGTAGCCAAAATTCACAAGAAGAGTAAAGCTACACTTGTCTACAAGGCCCTTAAAGGTCTGACTCAGTGTTTCCGCCAGACCTCGACTGAGAGGCCGTCCACTTGGGGAGGGCAGTACCGCGAAATTAATTGATCGTACCGCGAAAATTAATTGACCGTACCGCGAAAATTAATTGACTAGGAAAAGTAACTGAATGTTGTGATCAGAAAAGACTTTGTTAATTTTTTTTTAAATCAATTTGTTACGAAGGTCGCTAAGACTCGCTATAATACTGCTTCAATCGTCACAAAATGCGATCTATATTGACCAGAAACGCCTAAACTTTAGGCTAAAGTGTAAAGGGGTTTTCCCGCCCTGTGGTCACGTGACATCTTACCATCAACCAATCAGAGCACAGGTTTTATGACGCGGACCAATCAGCACTTAGAACCTTGCATATCAATGAGCTTGAAAACATGGCGGACGGCCCGGGGCGGGTTGCGACTCGAGCCAGCGTCATGACTTTGTGACGTGAATTCATAGGGAAAATACGATTTATCTACGGTACATATGGAGAATTTTCACGGCAAAACATTCAAAGGAATATATATTGTGTGGAATACGGTCAGAAATGATGGTGAATCGCGGCAAATCACGACGTAAAGGCTGAAATGCACGGGCGAAATTCTTGTTTTGTTTACGTTTTTCGTTGTTTTCTTCGAAGTCTTTCTTCGATTGAGTCTTGAAAAACGGGTTTTTAATGAGATCACCGTATGCCAAAGCAGGGCTCCAGACTAACTTTTAGGCCTAGGAGCACTGTGCTCCTAACTCAAAAAAGTTAGGAGCACCAGCAAAAATCTAGGAGCACCACTACAAAAAGTTGGAAGAACAAGCAAAAGTCTTGGCTATACCAAGTAATACTCCTATTAATCAATGTTGACAACCGGGAATAAAGTATTTGAATAGATCATAAAAGATAAAAGCCTACATTAATGGTGCAGAACAATTGGCAATTCAATTCATTCAATACATGTACCTTCCTACATACTGATACTAGTACGATGGATTTTTATAATAATTCGGCATAGGTTCCCCGGCTGGCCCCTATCCGGGGGCCACGGTGCCTCAAGTTCAACAAGTTGAAAAATACACAATGGTATTTTTTACTTGGAACAGGGCAAGTAATGATTCACATAACCTTAAATGATAAATAAATAGATAACTCTAAAACTTATCTATTGGGTTCATGACCAAAACAAATAAAGTCACATTCCATAATTTGAAACTTCACTGCTGGCATCAAGTTCAACATTTTTACAGGCATTTCTTTTCCTTTTACCCTCACCCTCTGTCTACAAATAATCCAAAATACTTTAATATCGTTAAAATTCTTGCTCAATAGTATCAAAAATGATCTGTTTGTGCAAGGAGGTTTAAACCTCCTTGGTTTGTGCCGAACCAGTCAAATATCTTCGGTTCCTTCGAAACGCGCAGTTCAAATTTCGCGCGTCAGGACCGCGCGGCGCCGCCATCCAATGACAGGCCGACCGCATGGAGAAAGCTTTGTGATTCGCCGCTGTGCAGTATAGACAGCAGCAGAATGAAAGTAGCAACATAACAACGGGCAGGTAATGAGCTTTAAAATGATACCGGTGACAAAAGGAAAATTTGATATTTTTTTAAATAAAACTCCGCTTGAATTGATTCATCAATTTTTGATCGTAAAAATCATCGCTTGAACAGATATGAATATGACCGCAGGAAACAGGCCTTTTATTCTGCTGCGGTCTATTTTTCATAAACATCATGGCCGCCATTGAAAACAGCGAGCGTCCGGCGAGCGCTCACTTTCATCGACAAAGTTTTGGCGTTTGAAACATTTTACAAATCAAACAAATACACCACAAAGGAGAGAAAATTATATACTTTATTTCTATGGGTAACTTTGCCACTAGGAACGGATAGTTTTTGTACCGCGGGTGTGGGAACATGATAGAAAATTCACCGACGATATTCGCGGTAGCGTTGGAATACCTATATTTTCGGCTTACCGCTTAGTTCTGCAGGCATCATCCTGGCGCAGGTCTTAATTTTTGATTGTCGCACCGTGCGACCGTGATTTTAAATCTAGTCGCATTCTCAAAAAACTGGTCGCATACATATTGTATGCGAGTTGCACTCACGAGCGCTGCAAAGGCACCGACATCGATTCTTCGCAAGCTTAACAATAGCAACAAACAAAAGAGTGTGAATGTCCAACGATATAGAGCGTCCCACGCCCGCAGTAACAAAGAAAAACAAAGAAATTATGCCGACCTCTCGTATTTTTTTCCCGATTTCTCGGCATTTAGTTTGTCTTTTTTTAAAGAGGACGGCCTATGTCTGAGTTCAGGCCGTCCACAGCGACATAAGGCCGTCATTTGACGGGAAGACGCCCCTCTGGCGGAAACACTGGTCTGACTCCTCCCTTCATCACTGCAATGTTCACCCAATTATCCCATGTACACACCCATAACACCCGCCTAAGGGCACAAGGTGGCCTTCAGTTGCCAATGACACACCTGGAATACAGAAGACGAACCTTTTCGTCCTCTGGGGCTGCACTTTGGAACACATTACCACAACATCTCAAATCAGCCAGATCACTTCCACTTTTTAAACAACCATATGATGTCCACTGCCTTTCTGCCAAACATTGATATGCAAATTCCGTTCTAGTCCTTTCTTTTCATTTTGTTATTTGAAATCAGTTGTAATAAGTTAGTATTTCCAAGCATTTAGTTAAGTTTACTTTGTATTATTATTCAATTACAGTTTGTGTTACTTTTGTTATCTTATGTATCTAAGTTTGAATGTGGGGATTTGCCCCCCAGGGCACATTGAAAAACGCCATCACAGGCGATATGTTACCCCTGGATAAATAAAAATAAACAAACAAACAACAAACAATATAGTACTACTGTACATGTACAAACATAATCATTCCCTGGACCTGCATCAGACCTGGATTTTCTGTGCCTGTACACACCACTAATATTTTTGCAATGGCGAGAGTTGTGAATGTCCTGGCTGTCAGACTGTGTGCAGCCTGTGGCAATGTGTGATAGAGTGTACAGGTGAGTCACACCTTGAGCATGTTAAAGAACCTGGCACTACACTTATATGAATAAGAGTGAGCTCCTTCCTGGTATGAGTGCTTGTTTCAATAAAAATTTGTAAGTCAGAATGTACCCAGAAAACGTGAGATGGCCTTGAGATCTTTCTCGATGATGCCTTCCAGATCGTCCTTGTCGTGTCGGCCGATGCCGTGAGCCCACAGAGTCTGTTTGACCTTCCCCCTGACAGACCTCAGGAGGAACATGACGAACCACGGAACCTCAAACAGCTCCTGCAGCTGGTCAAAGTTATCTATCCACCTGTTCCGGACCAGACCCCTACACAACAGCAAAAATATCATATAACTGAACATTGCTTCTACAAGCAGCCTTTTACATTTTCCGTGATATATTGTTAATCAAACCTGTACCTGCTTCACTACAAAGACCTACATTTGTACACAAATAAAGTGTAAAAAGGAGGGAGGAGCAGCAAAGAAAAACATCTGCTGGTACAATGGGCTCGAAAGCACAACAATACTTTTTAACATCATTTGTAATACTTGACAAGAATGACATGGAAATTGGCACTAACTACACAAAATAAGGCTGTTTTTTAAAACTGACATTTATTGACACCATGACTCCATAAAATATGTCCGTGACCAATGCACTTCCAGTTATCATAGGAGACTTGCTTATTTTCCTTTCTAAACTCTTTTAAAGCTGTAGGCACAGCAGTCATTAGGGGCCTGAATGTACTTTCCGATAGAAAACAAGCAAGAGAAGCTAAACTCTATGGGACATTAGTCTATAAATAATTTGACGAACACAATACATCTTCAGGCCCCTGATGACTGTTCTAAATTCCATCTGATCGACTATCACACTTCACTCCATCCTAGCAGCTGGGAACGAGAAGGTCCGATTTATGATTTCCTCCAAGAAGGTACCCTAAAAGAATCTGGTCTAAAAATATGGATATATTTTTGTAGCGGTGAGAAATTCCCTTTTAGCCAGCCTAACTTGGCATTAATGCCAAAGTGGTAATTATAAAAAAATGTAACTAAAGAAATTAGCAGGAAATTTTCAGCAGCTAGGTCAGAGGTGCACAGTCCTGCAGGGTTTTCAGTTGTGCGCTAGCAGTGCAAAAGTGCCTCTTGTGCAAGTTGTGGAGAGAGACTAAGTACAGTTATAATTAACAGTTAACAGCTGTCATACCAGTACGTGTTCTCCTCCACCATCTTAGTGAAGGCCCTGCTGACGGCCTTGTCTGCCTCACTCAGGGACTGGTTCAGGTCCACGCCTTTCTCCCTGTTCAGGAACTCTATGATGAGACCAGAGTCTCCCTTGGCTTCACCATTGTACTCTATCCACGGGATCTTCCCCTGTGGATGCAAAGTTTTAGAAGTCAAGTTCAACTCAACAATGAAAACACTAAAGATGTCAAAATTTTGTAGTTTTCGAAGAGACATGAACCACAAACATAAAACCACCACAAAAACTTTTGTTCTGCCCCTCTCGTAAGTAGATATGAGACCGTGCACTATCTAGCTTTCCGACTGGCTGTCTTTAAACCGTCACAGTGAAGTTAAAGGCATCAGTGTTTCCATTATGTGACTTAAGTGCTACTATTGTTTCAACGGTTGAATTTAAAACCACTGCAAACACTCCATCTTTGCCCTACCGCAAAATTAGATCCCCGCAAACTTAAATCATTCACAACTAGAGTTCCACGACCTCATACCTTCGCCAAATGATTTTAACCTTTATGACTGACGTATTTCTGTGTTTATCATGAATTATAAATCATACCAGTTGACTGTCTTAAAATTTAACATGTCCAAAGTATAAGCTTAACAAATTATGAGCTTAACAAAGAAGGTTATGCTAATATTCATCAATTATGCAAATGAGGCCCTAATTAGCATAATTTGATTCAACGATGTTCACATTCACATAACTTCCCGATGCCATAAAAAAAGTATTAAATGTATGAAATTGCCGTCATTTGCCAGTGTGGAATAATAGAAGTTACTCATTAAGTATGCAAATTAGGCCAACATTCGCATATTTTCTTTCTATTATCAGTCCTCTCTTCCTCAGTTACAATTTGAATAGTCATATCATGGAACAAAGCGGATTTTGAAAGTTGCCTCATTAATTATGCAAATTAGAATCTGCATAATTATCGTCCAATCATACTAAGCATCACACAGGCTATCCACATACCAAAAATCATGACCATCCATCAAGGCCATCTTGTTATAGTATTTTCTCATTAATTATGCAAATGAGGTCTTCATTTGCATAGTTCATATCAATTAATATTTCTGTCTTCCTCAGTTACATATGTCACTTGTTTCAGAGTCCTATGATGGAATTTGCTGGCTGTATAAACTTTACTCATTAATTATACTGATTTGCATAAGAAGTATCTAATCATGTACATCATCACTTAAACTATCTACTTACCAAAAATCATTACCATCCATCAAGCCCTTCTTGAGTTATTCCCTTTCAAAGTCAGACACAAAACCTGCTCCTGCAGTTCCAAAAAAGTCGCTAGGGGGCCCAAACCCGTACCACTTACTATGTACCACTCAAAAATCAGTTCCATAGCATGTCCAGAACATGAGATATCAAAACAGGAAGTTCCGCTGCAGTACTGTCAGAAGCCGCTAGGGGGCCAAAATCTAATAGTTTTTAGGTCTCATCAAAACCTACCAACATACCAAATATCAAAACAATCCATCCAGGCATTCTTGAGTTATGCTGGTCCACTACACACACACAAACAAACACACACACACACAAACGCTACCCTCTGCATAATATTCTCGGCAAAGGTAACAATATTCTTTACATCATGCTCAACCCATAACCATGCATATGAGTCATAAATCACACTACTACTAGTCCTAGCGGCCAACCTGACTGACTGACTGACTGACTGACCAATGAGGGAGGGGGTCCAATCAGACCCCAACAGCAAGAACTTGTGTGACAAAGGCTAGAAATAGTAGAATGGGTACCGTCGTCAATTTGGATTAGAACACCTTCCAATGATACATAATGTCCAGATTAACAATGGACAAAAGATCTACTGAGATCAAGTTTTCAAACATTTTTGTTTAAAAATATAGGTTTATACAGTATCATGATCAGACAGAAAAATTTTTGATGCAGGCAAATTCCTATCTTCAACTGACTTTGTATTCCTTCTGAGGGGGGCATAATGCTTTCTGCAGCTGACAACTGATGATGTGCACATGAATATAATCCATAGTTTGGCCTGACATAATTTGTCAGTGTTACCACAAGTTTTACACACACAAACCTTTGGGCCCCTACTCCTCCCATACATCGGCTCGTACGGAATATCAGCCATACGCAGATATGTCTCCAGCTTCATTCCAAACGGAGTCAGACATGGGATCGCCTTCACGGGTGGCGCCGCATGGAAGTACACTTTTCCTGCGGAGGAATCAACACAATGTAACAATCTAGTGTAAGGCCATGTTGATTTCTCTAAAAAAAAAAAATTTTAAATCAATACCAGATAATATTAATAGATTCTTCATTTCGTCTTTGACTTTGGTACTGACTTTGGCATTCTATGACATTTAAGTATCCGTTTTCTGGATGTTTGTTTTATTGCAATTTACAGCATATGTCTTCTCATTTTGCAGCTGTTTTGTATGATTTACCGTATGGCAGAAAAACTTTTTTGTTTGGAAATGGACTAAAATTGATGCCCATGCGAATGTCATCCATATCGACATTATTGACAACCTGGCCGCGGCAGCCATTGATTGTCTGTCAAGCCCTGTTTTTGACGGAGGTGTTCTAAATAGAACAGGGGACGTGGCTTTGGTCTATTCTGACTAGTATTGGTGCAATTTAGGTAATTAGAGTGACGGTATAAAATTTCCTGAATTTAGCTTAGAGTGTTGTATAGGTTACGAAGACCTAGGTTGCAATAAAAACTTCTTCTGCCAGTTGGATACGGTCTTTGCATCTGCTTGGAGATTAGGCCTTCCTGAATTCAACGTAAAGCGTAATTAGGATCTGTAGCGTCACAAACCGTGCCCATCACGTTCTGTGCTTTTCTCAGGCACAGAACGTGACACAGCCCGACCGTCACAAACTGCCCGGAAGCGCTGTCAATCACTGTGACTGATGGGGCAGTGATGTAACTATTCACACCCACATTTCCATATAAGGCAGCATGTTTTTGTTTACCGCAGTCTGTCCAGGAACGGTTCATGACAGTGCCCGTCAGTGTTCCCGCCAGGCATACCTCAGTGCGTCTTTGGACGCACTTTTTTTGGAAAGGACGCACTCAGCTGGGCTGAGTGCGTCCAAGCAAAATTTTGAAGGGAGGCTAATTTCTGTCACAAGTGGAACTAGAATCTTAGAACAACCGCTCAGAAGCCTACGATGTACTTCCAGTGCTCTCTGTTACGCATTGTTAGCAGTCCAGGGCCAGGGGCGGAGCACCGCACGCCTTAAAAACATCAAACTCACGCCGGGCGGCCCTGGCCCCAGTGAGACACGCCCCCGTAAGCTCTAAGATCCGAAGTTCAGCGAAGTGCGGGGCCAGTACACAAGATTCACTCGAACAAGGAGAGCCTCTAAATATCGTGTTGTTGCCCTCATTGTACTTTTTTGATGACAGTCATACAGATATTTGCGGCTCTATTAGTATTTCACAAGTCGTTTATATCTTGATCATGAACTGGGACGAGCTCAGGCGAAAGGTTCGCGCCAAACATGATCATGAAACGCCTGAAGGATGATAGCATCACAACGTAACAAAGCACACGGCAAGCACATCGATACATGAAAAAAATTATGTATGTCCCAGAAACTAATACAATTCACTAAAATCACACCCAACTTCTTGTAATCCATCGATTTTATATAGAGAAATGTCATTGTGTTTATCAAGTTACAATGTGATCGTGATTTCCCTCTTTTACGTTTGGATGCGGTGAACACACCTCAGTGCAGCCATCTTGTCAAAAGTTGTGTCGCGATTTCGTTCAATTTGCTATTGGAAAATTGACGCAAAGACCTGATCTCTGGCTCGCAGTATGACTGCACGAGTATGAGCATAGTTTTACGTACATCTAGGAAAAAAAGAATGGTACGTACAGGATGAAGAAAGCATGGAGAGTCGTCACTGGGAGCCGAAGCACGCACGGCTTTTCTGTAGAGACACAACTTTCTTTTCCATGGCTGTCGCCTGTAGGACTGTTTGCCTTGCAGCTACGATTTTGCCACTGGATGATCATTGATTTTCTAGGATCGACCCAACATTGAACCGGCCTGGATGTCATGTTCACTTTTGTGACGGTAATTTATGCTTCTTTGACCGACAAATGGATTCTATACTTATCGCATATCGTCCGATAATTAACTAGTTTCGTACTTGGTAACGTTACGAACGTTAAGTTTTTTAATAAACTACGGCCTGCTTGTGAAAATTACTTGTAAGCTCATGTTTACTTACCTTTTCCTGTTAGCTATAGTAACGTTCACGAGAACTACCGGTGTTAGTGACATAAAAACGAACTCTCCGGTCGAGAACAAACGATCGCCATAAAATGAAAACTGATAGCCGGTTTTATCAAACTAATCAAAGACTTAAATAGTATTTTCCATGCTCATTATCAAACTTGGTCGGTATCCACGTACCTCAAAACACGAATATAGAAGTAAAACAATGTGTTAGAAGTAAACAACAACGGGTGACAACATAATCTACCGATTTCCTGCGTTTTGAAAAGCACATTTTTGGGTCGTTCTCGTTAGCACTGCCACCGATAATGACAATGGCGGCGGTAAAAGGGAACACTGACAACCACTCTCAATGGCATGATTTGTCTCTCAAAATGCGGGAGATTGCGTTTCTGAAGGCTTGAAGATCCAAAATTTCACGGGGGAGAATCCCCCCGGACCCCCCTAAATTGCGACCGCCTTCGGCGGTCGGGTCGCGCCTTCGGCACTCCCCCCCCATTTTATATTTTGGTGGACGCACTCTTACCCGGGGCTGGCGGGAACGCTGGTGCCCGTGTATCACAAACCGTGCCTGGGCACAGTACAGTATGTGACAAGGCACAGAACGTGACGCAACAGGATCCCCATGTAGACCCTCTGTTACAGTGTCCTTTATACTCACGGTGTCCGCGGAGTACTAAATCAGACCACGCGCACGCCCCCTAACGTTTCATATAATTACGTTATTTTTTGTCATGCATTATAACGTTACATATAGTTACTAGTTATTCAGCAGTAACCCTACCTGGCGTGAACTCTGCCCGAAGCTTGACTTTGTTCTGCCGCCCGCAGCAGCTCCACAGCACCGCCCCGACCAGCAGCGCAGAGGCGGCGACTAGCACAGCCTGGCCCGCGGACAGCTGGCCGGGGTCTGTCAGCAGCCGGACAGTCTCGTACAGGGCCGCTAGCGACCCCTCGGCATGTCCGGCGGACTCGGACATCTTCACAAGGCCCTGGAGTGGCTATCGTAAGGTTTCAATACCTTTGGGAAGTATTTACTGTAACTGAACTTCACCAAATGTCAGACTCAGAGCAGCGTCCGTCCTGTCGGCGGACTAGGGGTCTACTGCCAGCATCTCTGTGGAGCAGCTACACAACTTGCGATTTGTCGTGGAGCTGCATCGTCGGGCTTTATCTCTATCCCATATGTGTGTAATCACCTAATTTGTATGCACCTATTTGTTTGTATGTATAGATGTAGTAGACCTTGCGAAAGTCGCTATGCTTTTGTTGTGTCAATAAAGATCTTCTTTAATATGTCTTTTTGTTTTTTGGCGACGAGTTAGGGGCGGGGCCTGTGGGTATTAATACTGATAATTTATCTTGTTGTCGGTCGCCAGACTTTTATTGTGATATCAAAGTGACACTGCGGCCCGGTGCCGAGGTGTTGTCAACACCCTACAGAACGACTTAGATAACCTTGACGGCTGGTCGGACAGAAACCACATGCTTCTCAACCCAAAAAAGTCTAAAGTGCTACAGATATGCTTCATGCAACGACCCCACCTGCCCCAATCCTTACACTAGAAGTCCAGACGCTGACCGTGGTGAAACAAGTAAGACTACTTAGTCTCCAGATACAGCCCGATCTCGACTGGAATGCACAAGTTGACTGTATGGTGACAAAGAGGAGCAGACGCCTCTTTCTTCTATGCAGACTGCGGCGGACTGGTCTCCCGACAGACGACCTCACTGCCATCTACTGCGGCTATGTTCGTCCACTTCTCGAATACGCCGCTCCTGTCGGGAGCACCGCCCTCAACAGCAAACAAATCAAGAGACTTGAAAGTGTGCAGAAACGTGCCGGTAGGATCGTGTTGGGTCGGCAGTATACTACATATCGGGGCGCCCTGCGATCATTGAACATACAATCACTTTCTGATCGCCGTCACCACATCTGCTTGAACTTCGCAGAGAAAGTGAGACAATCTGTATCTGCATAGACGGTATTACCGCCCTTCAGCGTAACACACCAGCTTCGCAGGCACGCGACGCGGAGGCAGCTGTTTCTATATTTTTTTTTTCATTTATTTATTCGGCTTCACAGATAAAAATCTGTGAGGAGCCGGAAACATAAACCTGATTTCTCTACGGGGCCGGCTCCTCAACAGATATACAATACAACTGACAATTGATATAGAAAAAAGCTTACCATCTAAATAATCTAAATAATACAATGATCAGAATAACTAAAACAGTAATAAAACGGTAATACATTATAATACACAAGAGAAAAACAAGAGGCAGTTGTTACATCTGCAGATGGAAGACCAGGTGCACATGTTGTCAGCTGAATATATGGTGTTAACCCGAGATATAGAATAACTAGCTAGTAATTTATTGACTGATAGAATGCTGAGGTTTGAGTACATGTGTTGGTGGATTGTTACAGGTAAAGTGTTCCAGATAAGTACAATACGACTGAAATATGAAAAAGTGAATGTGTCGGTTTTACAAGGGCGTACAATAAATTGGAATTGATCGATGAAGCGAAAAGATCTACTAGGTACGTTAACTTTGACAAAACGAAATATATCAATGAGGTAGATACCATGAAATCATTTAAAAAGAAATAATACATCGAAATGTTCCCGTCTATAACACAGTGGCAGAAGATTCGTGTTGGCAAGTCTATCCCTGTATGACAGTTCGTAGTTGTTACAGATGTATTTGGTGGCTCTCCGTTGAACTCCCTCGACATTACGCGTGAACAATCTCGTGTGCGGGGACCACACCTGGGAGCAATAATCTAAGTGTGGAATAACTAATGAACGATATAAGTTGAGCTTGACTATGAAGGGAGCTTTGTAACCAACAGATCACTTTATCATGGCGAGTATTGAGTTGCACTTTGACACTTTCTTGACTACATGAGTATTCCAACTTAGGTTATGACAAACCTGAAGACCTAGGCCCTCATGTGTTGCAGATCTGGTAAGTACAGTACCGTCTATGTTATAGGTATCTTGTATGAATATCGTTAGATGCAAAAGAAGATGTTCCCCTTTTTTGCGTAAATTATGATAATGAGATGAAATCATTAGAATCCGCTTAACTGCACCTCCGATTTGTCAGCATATTTGGTGCAATTATCCGGCTGGTGCAATAATGCGAAATTGCCCAGCTGGACCGGTAGTACACTGTATCATACAGGAGGTGAATAGTTTATAAACTTCGGTGTGCTGTTGCAATTGTTAGCACACATTTGCAGACCCTCATTTAGATGTAAGAAAGCTTTTGTTATATAGGTACAGTGCGGTAACACCGTAGATTCCACCTCTTGTTAGGGCCACGTCTATGTATTAAAACAGTAAAGTTCTAATTATCAGGAACACATCTCAGGACACAGTGAGTGAAATCAGTAAGCGCCAGAGAGGCCCCTGTCATGTTTGGACAGATTAGACTGTGTACATCATGGTAGTGAATTACTGTACAATGTACTGTACTACGTATCCAGTGGGTAGATATGGTTAGATGACTTAGATCAGTGACAGACCATTCTCCTTATAGCAGAGCTGAACCCGCGTACTGACATCCTTTGGGTGAATGTAGGAAGTTTCTAGGATGCGGATTCAGCTCTGCCATAAAAGAATGTGACAGATGATCACGTCAGTACCGCACCGTCAAAAGCGACTGCTATGTCCGTCCACGCGTCTGTAGCCCTTGCCGAGTCTCTGTGCAGTTTCCGACTAGATCTGAGAACTGCGACTAGATGTACGTTAAGACGCCGGTCTTTTATTATTGCAGCAGTATGTGAATATAGCGCTGCCGTGAACCTGAATCCGCCGACAACACCCCATGTCATCCTTAACGCGAAATCAAATCCCCGCGAACTTAAATGCATTCACAGTAATAAGACAGTGTACAGGTAGAGACAATTTTTGTTAAGTACGGAATGCTGTCTGCCAAAGCGCAATGCCGCCTTTGGCAGGCGTGCCTCTCTTTATGGTGACGACACGCCCCGTGACCCACCCGGGACCTCCCATACGATCGCTATCAACGTGATTGTCAATGGAGACCACCTTCTTTTGTCAGTCAAAACAATTTTAGACATATTGGTGGTATCGTGCCTCTTCATAGGCACTTATGGGCTCATTTGTACCGCGTTTGCCGATTTTTAGAGCACCTTTTTAGTTAACTTGTCGAGGATTTTTGAAAAAAAATTGATGCAGTTTTCCGGCATTGTGCACCCGTTGGTGACAATGCGCCGTGCAGATATGCGGAGTCACTAACAATGCAGTGAATGGGAACCGGTTTGGGATTTTGGGATTCGGTGCAGTTAAATGGAATGTGCATTAATCCGAGGTGCAATTAAGTGGATTCTACTGTACTTAAACATGCCAAAATATACTTCTTACAATGACGAATACATGTAAGTTCAAAGATCACCAAAAAGATGCAAAAAGGAACAAAAACAAATGGGGTCATTTTGGACCCCGTCATTTCAGTCGCAAAAAAAGGTCAGGTGTTTGAGGGTTAAACACTGGAACAACATTTGCGGGTTTGTTTGTTTGTCTGTTTGTGTTTCCGCACCACTCCAGTCAGCATAACTCAAGAGCCTCTTAATGGATTACGATGATAGGTGATGTGAAGCCGAAATTCAAGGTCGATTTTGGGCCCTCCTGGTATGTGACCTTGGTACTACAGCAGAACTTCAATTTTTGTATCTTTTGACCTGTACGTGCTGTGGTCTTGATTTTTTGGTGGCACATAGCTTGGGCCCCCTAGCAGCTTCCTCTGGAACTGCAGGGGCGTTTTTGTGAAAATCTTATAAGGAGAATAACTTAACGAGGGAACAACGGATTTCCATGATATTAAGTATGCAGGTAGCTTAGATAGAGATATACACAATGAAGTGCAGATTATGCTAATTGGGCCTTAATTTGCATAGCTAATGAGAAAAATCTATATTTGCATTGTTTTCCATCATAAGACTCAAATACATGTAACGTATGTGGTTTATGGAAAGTGGAGCATCAACAGATACCAATTATGCAAATGAATCCATAATTTGCATAATTAATGCAAAAACACCCAAATTCATCTAATTGTGAAATTATTGGACTGTCAATATTGCAACATGTGTAAGTAAGATAAAAGTGTTTATGATTAACCCTTTAACCACCGTACCTTTTTTACGACTAATCTTACCATATGGGGTCAAAACTGACCCCACAATGTTTTCTACAAATACAGCTTTATTTGTGACTATTTTTGTGGTTTGTATATATGTATAGTTTGAGTAATCTATAAGGGACAGTTTGACATGATTAGGTGTGAATAATTTCTGCTCATTATCATAATTTATGCAAAAATAGGGAACATCGTCTTTTGCAACTAACGCTATTCAGACAAGCGGGCTCTTAGCCTGCGCCTACACTTGATGTCATATAACATCTGAATGTCTTACGCTAGAACAACCAAACTTGGTCACCTTTGCTAAAATTTCGTTGGCAACAATTAACTAATCAATGTTTTCATGTTGCTATGGCAACCGGTTACTGAGAGGCATATTTGGAAAAAAGTCGCTAATTTTGGATTTTACAATGTAATTCTAGGGCTTTCTTTGTAAACTGCACTTATTTTCTTATATCAACACTAACCAATGTTATTCACTATCACTTTTATGATTTAATATTCATAATTTATGCATATTTGATTACGTCATCGGTCAAAATCAAAGATGGCGGACGATATAATTAGATTAGCTATAACCGACTTTTTCAACCTCAAATCTCATCATTACCATGTTTATTCGAACAGAAACAATCTTAATATAAACGTCTTGGTCCATTCGTATTATGTTATTAGGTTATATGATGAAAAAATGCATTTAAAATAATTCAAGATGGCGGAACCAAGATGGCGGATTTCGCTAGTGTAACTCGATATGAACATGATTTATATGACGTCATTTTGACGTCGTTCCTGTTGCCATCTACAAATAATGTCTTTGAATATATCATTTGCATAGATAGAATTGTTCATGGAGATATGAGGTCGCGGAAATCTTGTTTTTTAAATGTCTCACTTCCTGGTCTATCCAGGGAGGAGCAGTGATATCTTTGACGACTTTTTAGGTACAAATTTGTCCACAGCCGACTTAACTGCAGTTAGCCATCTTTCCCAAATAGTATCAATACAGATGTAGGGATCGATGCCTTCAGACAATGGGAAAACTTCCAGATAGTTAATTAGGCCAGAAAAGTCAACATTCTTGAAATCATACACATGTCGAGATATCTTGGCTTTAGGGTGTGGTTGAACTCAATGATAGTGTGATCCGAGTCAAAGTCAAGGTCCACTTTCGATACAAGGGAGAATTCCTCTGGGAAATTACAGAAAACGAGATCAAGTAAGTTACCATGGTGATTGGAAGGAACATAGTTAATCTGGGTCAAGTGATTATCACCAATGATGTCGATAGAAGTATTAACCGACCCGTCTCTGACTGTATCTAAGGACGTCTAATCAACCCCAGGTAAGTTGAAATCCCCAATCAAGATGTAATCCTGAAATTTTCTGAAAACAATACCTAGTGTAGATTTCAAATCAGTAGAGAAGACAGTAATATCATAGTTAGGAGCCCTACAACATGTCATGATTGCAACTTTTGAGGGAGATCTAGGGCTAATAGTACATACAAGGATTTCACTAGACAATGGCTCAAGCTCAGACAGGCGCTGGGCTTTCAAGTTATGAGATAGCGCTAGAAGAACCCCTTCACCTCTCTTACCAGGGTTGATAGAGTGTCTGTCTCTAGTACGTAATGCATGATAGTCACTAAATGGAAGGAGTTCATTGTCATCTATGTCCTGGGTCCCAGGGCCGAAAACAACGGCTTCTCGTGGGTCAGCAGTCTTTCTGTGACGGGGAGTTGGATGACGCTCTGCTTCGGTGCTCGAGTGGCAATTCGCCCTGGTGTGCCCTAACATACCGCATGAAAAGCACGTGATGTTTGGACATTCATGTGCCTTGTGGTCTAGACCTTTGCAACGTCGGCAGTTGACGATCTGACCTTGGCCGCAAAATATCTCGAGGTCAATGTCAATAAGTTCCGAGGGGTTCAGTGGGTGAGGCACACTCATATTAGTGAACCTAGGCGGGGGGCGCTCAGTGAACCTTTCTACGTAGCAGAATTTATGGCCTGTTCTGAGGTGCTTGAACATATCAGTAGCATCCTTAACTCGATGTCTCTCGATCGGTGTGGCGCGAATTGCAAATTCGTCGACCCAGCCTGCTACGACGGAGTCAGGCACGGTATGGTACACCCCGGGTATAGAAATCCTGGTCAGGCGAGGCTTGGTCAGGGGGGTAGTCACAAAGTCTAGCAAGGTTAGATTCTTTCCATGAAGCTGGATTTGACCCTCTTTAAGAGCTACATCTTTTACTTTGAGGCTTGGAAGATTGATGATTATCATAGGAGGAATTATCTGTACGCCCAGGATGTCAGATGGTCTCACACCACCGACACCATATTGCTTCATACTTTCAATCAAGGACAAGGCGACCTCTTCTTCCCTTGGCTTGAAACCTGATTTCATGTAGCATTTAATTCACAAGTTTGTGTCCTCCAGTTTGTCAGCGAGCGGGTCCTGTACAGCTATATCCACTCGAGCTTCAGCCATCATGGTAATTCCTCACTGTCACCACTCGTGTTTGAGGAGAGTCACACCTTGAGCACGTAAAAGAACCCACCACATCTTTCGAAAAAGAGCAGGGGCATGCCCTGGTGTGAGTGGACCAAAAACATTCCGGCCTAAATGGGGTAGGGAATTTCCCGAGCAGCCTTCGTAACCCCTGCTTCTCCTAATGGGCCAGTGAAGTCAATACTTGTCTCGAGCATTGATATTTCTGACCTAGGGTGAAGAAATGCTGCTACAGTAACAATTGAGCCGCCTTTCTTCGTAAATCGATGGCAACATCAGGCTCTTACGAATTGATTTTTTAAAACAAACCAAAGGGGTGCCGGCTTGCCCTCCCCACGTACAGATACAGCCGTTAAAAGTCACAACATCCTCACAAGGATGAGCGAGATACCCCCGACAGGATGATCATGGGTTCCGTGGAGATAACAGCACCAGTTTGCCTGTAATTCCCAACACGAAGACTTTGAAAAGGGAGAATAATAAGCAATTTTTGAAAGATTATTGGAGAGCAGACAAGTGCCTTAGACCAAGCCAAAGAAGAGACCCCTAGCGACCTTGAAACCTTGATATTACACTGAACGGCCTGTCACACCTAACTTTTGCACATCCGACTGCAACCGTTCTTTAAAGCTACTCAGTGAAGATGCTCCTACAGTATTTGATGACAACGAGTTCCATTCTACTATGGTTCTCGGGAAATACGAATTTTTGAACACATCAATCCTTCAACACGTTTCTCCCACCGGCTGCCCCCGACTCGAACAGCATGGCAGGCAGCTGAGGAACTCATTTCATTACTCCCACTACTCCCAGGCCAGGGGAGCTAATCGCTACACCACAAGTGCGACACAAGTGCGACACCAGCACTGACCAGCCTCCTTGTCGGACTACAGAACTAGCCGTTAATTATGATTTATCACTATAAGCTTCGTTTTGGCACCGGCAGTGTCGAACATAGACCCTGCTTTCAATGTGATTCTCAGTAACTCACGTCATAGCAACTTTTAAACATGTCGATAATTACGATTGCGACTTGTATATTTTTTAAGCATCCTATGATTTATGTCAGTTGGTATTGTAAATTCGTCACAATTCAGTGTTTACTGCAACGCCTTTTTTGTGATTTGCTCAATAAACCTAGCCTGAGTGCCAGCCTTTTTAGCTTCCGTACGCGACCCAGCGGCAGCGGAGCTTGGGTAGCGTATGGAAGCTAAAAAGGCTGGCGCTCAGGCTACAATAACCCAGTCACTACTACTACATACCGGGTGCACGTGGGATTTCGACAATGTCATTTGGTGAACAGTTGGCCAACAATGTGCATCAAAGTACTGGCCATGGGCAACTGCGTTACGAGACCATGCAGGGTACTTAGACACGATGTCTGTCAACGAGTGTCGATTCGCGATTTTGCAGGTGCTGCGTCACCATGAGTGTCAAATATACCCTGTGTGGCAATACTGTACAGCTTCATATACCAGACCTGTGGTGCACATTCTTGGCCAACTTTCTACTTAATCTCACCCAGCATTGAGAACCCCTCGGCACCGTGCTGTGATTTCCGGGTGAAAGAGTTTAATATAGGCTTCTAAAAATGACATACTTCTTGTGCTACTTAAACCATTATTTTCTTAATGAATGACCTAGTATGGTGTTTCCTTTTGGTTCTCCTTTAAATAATGGTACATGGCAGGAATATCATACCCATAATATAGGGTGCGAATGGCGAAGGCGAATATAATGAAATATGTCTAATGCTAAGCAGACCTTACTCGCATAATTGATGCTAATCAGGACCTAATTTGGATGTATTTCCCTTACGTAAAATACTACAGATGTCACAGGAAAGGTGCATGCAACGGGATGTGTGTTATGCTATTGAGTACATATTTGCATAACTAATGCAGAACCTTCAAGTCTTTTGTGGTCAATGGTAGGGATTTCCCATTGAAGATATAGGTAGTTTTAAGAAAAGTGAATACAATGAATATGTGCGTTATGCTAATGATGACCTGATTTGCACGATTAATACAGAAACGCTATATTTCTTCTGTGGTAGGAACTTCATATCTGAGATATAAGTAACATAAGTTTTGTGATCTCTATGGGACGTCATTCAGACAATCGAGTCAGTGTGGGCTGATTGCCGTTGACAATACTCAGGCAAGTGTTGTTTTTTGCCTTTACGTTTTTAAACAGGCTGCAACTAAAACCAACATGCCGTTTCGTCACCGATTGAAACTCCTATGCAAGACACCTTCTTTCCCGCTTAACTGTGGCGCCACTATCCCAGAGGCCCACATGCTACCGTCATATGTTTGGGGATTCTTAGTATCGATGTGATGCCTTCTTTGTCCACTGTTTTATGGTGACTAGGTACGTCAAAGGATTTCGATCCTTTTTTCTACGAACACGACGCCTGCGGCGAGGAGAACTCGTTACTGTAGAGCTCAACGTTCACACTTCGCTTTGCCCCGTGCTCCTTCCTCATGTGGGCATTGATTTTGTCCTTCCTTCCAAACCTTTTCCTGCATTCCAAACACTCGTAAGGTCGGCGGTCGCCGTTGTAATGTTTGGACTCGTGATGGCGAAGGACTTCCCTTCTCTTGAACGCCTTTCCACACGTGCGGCATACGAACGGCCGGTCGCCACTGTGCAGTGTCCGCTTATGTCGGCCTAGCTTGTCCTTACGCTTGAAGCTGACGCCACACACCGGGCACATATAGGGTCGGTCGTCACAGTGCTTCTCTACCTTGTGGCGCGTCAACTTACTGTGGACCTTAAAGGTGGCGCCACATAAGTCACATCTGAAAGGTCTCGCATCGCTGTGTTTGTAAATAGTGTGGGAGTGCAAACCACCTTTGGTGCGATACCTTGCCCCGCATATGACGCACAGGTTTTGAAATGATTCCGACGCTTTTCTGTCAGCCTCCTGATTACCAAGGACATCATTTTCCTCTGTTTTAATCTGGGTTGACCAGGTTGTTGCGTCTTTTTCTTTCTTGACTACCGTTGTGATTTTCTCACCTGCGTTGTATGGCTCGCCAAAGGCGGTGTTGTAATTATCAAAAGGGTATATTCTTACGTTACGAAACTCTTCACTTAGAGACATTTTCG
Source organism: Branchiostoma lanceolatum (assembly GCF_035083965.1). Classification (NCBI taxonomy): domain Eukaryota; kingdom Metazoa; phylum Chordata; class Leptocardii; order Amphioxiformes; family Branchiostomatidae; genus Branchiostoma; species Branchiostoma lanceolatum. The sequence goes on from NC_089740.1 coordinate 263,511, forward strand.
GTGGAGTCTGTAGTTCATCGTGAGTATCTAAAGCAATAGCTGTGTTTGGAGAGGACTTCTCGTCGTAGTTGTTCATGCCTACTTCTTGCGGATTGTTCCTCGTCTTGCTGCTGCTATGACTGCCGCTCTCTAAGATTCGTGACATCAGGCCAGGGAACGCCTTTTGGCTCTGTGTCTCTGTTGGTTCAGTCCATATGGGCGGAGTAACAGACGTGGGGTGTCTTGACGATGTTACAAGGGGAGGACACGATGTTTGCCCCATTGGTGCTGCAGATGACGTCGGCGGTTCGTCCCAAACGGAAGAACTGTAGTGACTTCCAAAAGATGCTGCTGCTTGAACGGTCCCTGGTTGGTGCGACGGCGGCGGGGGGACGTTGACATTTGGAGGATTTCCTGCAGATGGACGGGCGTCTCTGCGAGCTGCGGCGGACGTGGCTGCGTTCCTGCCCGCCAGAGGCCCGCGATTTTCTCCGGAGACTAGCCGGAGCACACGGGTATCGCCATCGGCGTCCATAAGCACTACGCCTCGGTCTACATCTCCAGTGTAGAGCGACCCCTGTGCGCAGCTACGCGGGGGTACAGGGGCCTTGAAAGCCATTCTGTCTACACATCTGTCAAAAATAAAAAATAAAAGAACACAGTGTTACTAGACAACCAACCGTAAGATTAGGTTAGTTACATCACATCGAAAGTTAGACACAACTTGATTAATTCAGTTAAGTCAGAATGGGACGGAGCGGAAACACTACCAGGTACTGTGACCCTTTAAACAACAAACCTTTATGCAGCAAGGGACTAAAATCTTTTAGCATCAGACAGTCTCTAGACAAAGCTGATGCCTCACTAACCGTTAAGAACAAACTCTTCGACACCTATATTAAACCCATATTACTATATGGGTCTGAAATATGGGGGTCTTTCAAATGCCAAACATTTTGTCCTATTGAATCTGTACACTTGAAAATTTTGCAAATATTCACTCATTATCCCCAAAACAGGCAGCAATCTTGCTGCGCGGGCAGAACTAGGGAGGTACCCATAATCTGGAGGCCTCCCTAAACGCCATCAGCGTTTAAAAGATATTTATTTTCAGACCTTCCTGTCCGAAATCCATAACGATGATAAAGGTGCAAATGCAGAAAATAAACTACGAACGTACAGATTATTAATATATTCCTATAACGAAGAAGAATATCTAAAGATTACAAATGTACGTCACAGATCAACCGTTACAAAACTAAGAACGAGTTGACACAAATTGCGAATCGAATCAGGAAGGTACTAGAGTATGCTAGATGTTAATTTACTCATGAATATGTATATAGTTGTTAACATTAGCCCAGGTACAATAAAGGTCTTCATTCACTATTCACATCGCGTGTTTGGAAGGCCCCGTGTCCACAGGAACTGAGTCATCGTTCTAAAGAATGGCGTAATGGTAGATATACTGGAAGTTCCGCTTATCATTGTTTTTGTATTGGTACAATCATGTGCTTTAATAAAATCAGATGGCATTTAGAATATTAGTATGATGTTTCAAATAGGCCTTAATTTGAGTTCTGTCGAACGTTGAAATATTTGTCTACACACGAAAAGTTCTGGGGCATTGATTTTTCCTCTTTCCTACTCAAGTCTTCAAGAGTGACCAGTCACGGTTGTAGTCATCAGACGGTGGGGGGGGGGGGGATAAACTTTCTCCCACAGATTGCTGACGTCACGTCTCCCGGTGTCCGTAAGGTTTGTGACGTGTACGCAGTGAGAAACGGGTCATCAGGTCTGATGTTCGCCAAAAGATTAATTTACATGTTAATTAGTAATTCAAACTTCTGATTTGAACAGCAATTAGTCATCTAGTCTGCTGACATCCTTTTGCCCACCAGTAGTCGAATACCCCGGATGTAAGCAAATGCAGCGATCGCTCGTACAACCACTATCGATTTTTCCAAAGCACATGTCTGGTAAAAAAGTTATATTACAAGTATGCAAAGAAGATTGCTTTTCAAAACATATATTATACGAGCATGAGTGTTGAATTATCTCCGTCAGTATGTGCTGAACAATAGTATCGCTCGCCAAGTACACAGTATCAGTATATGCCTAACGATCGTATTACATGTACATGATTCAGGAAGGCAGAACTAGCTGGACGACTCTGGAGCAAAGAATCTGTCGATTTTGTACCTCAAATACGGTAGAAGAAGAAGTGCACTTCATCGTAGATTGTATTATGTTAATGATAGAAACTGCCGGATGAATTACGAATTGCTGGTATTGGTAGTTGATAAGTGGGTAGGTCTTGGGAAGATGAAGGTCAAGGTCAATTTTGGGCCCCATGGTAAGTGACCCTTTTGTGGCTGGACCTGCTATGGTCTTGATTTTTTGGTAGTAGATAGCTTGTGGTGTAAGGAAGAAGTGGTGTAGGTTTGGGCCCCTTGCCGCTTGCTCTGGAACTGCAAGGGCATTTCAAGGAGGATAACTGAACAAAGGAACGACAGATTTCCATGATATTCCCTGGAGATAACATAGACAGAGATGTACACAATGAAGTGTAAATTGTGCAAATTAGGATTTGACTAGCATAATTAATGAGGAAAAGCTCTGTTTGTAGTGGTTTCCATAATAGGACCTAAATCCTTTTGACATATGTAATTCATGGCAGGTGGGCCATCTGTAGATACCAATTATGAAAATAAGGGGCTGATTTGCAGAATCTATGGCAAAGGTTACATTCCTTTGTGCTAAATGGTGGGATTTACATACTTATAACATGTGTAAGTTAGTTGAAGGTGTATAACATAATGTATGGATTATGTAAATGTGCAGGTCATTTGGATAATTTATTATGAAATGTTGACATGGTATTCTGCCAAATGAAAGGACTTTAACACATAAAATTATGTATTTTTTGTTAGAAGACTATCATTTAAAATACTAAGGATAATTATCATCAACGAGACATAATAAAACAATAAATCTGCAACGGCTCAAAACATTTCATGGAGGTATGAGGTCTCCGAACTCTTGTTGTGACCTGTACTCTTAGCCATGTTGGACTAAAATGTACAATAACGGTTTTCATTCAAACATGCAATAAATTCGTTTTATCAAGACTCTGCTACACAGCTGAGTACATAAGTTACATAGTCTATCAAATTAACTAAAAACTGGGTCGGTGAGTGCTTACGACGAATGCAACACATGTAATAGAGGGCCCATGGGGGGGGGGGGGTCCCGACAACGCTCTACGCTAAATTGGGAGGGCCGGCTACTTAATACGCTAAATTCAGAAAGCCTCCCCACGCTCTACGCTAAATTCAGAAAAGCCTCTCTACGCTCTACGATAAATTATGGAGTGGTCGGCAACGCTCTACGTAAAATCAAAACGGCCGATTACGCTCTACGTAAAAGGGGCATGCAGGCCCTCATGCAAAAATATACAATCTGTATATGTCTTTGTGAAGATAAAAAATGACATTACGGTTGGAAAGTAGCATACGTAAAGAAATGGCGTTTGCATTATGAATGTAACAGTTTTTATCACTACCATCAGCTTGTCCTACTACATGACAATATTACGTCGCGGTTCGTACGTGACTTGCTTGCAGTTGTCTCAGTGAAACCCCCCATTTCTGTCCCCACTACGAATCACTCAGCAAAGCAGCTTACCGGGAGCTGTTGATGCCTAGATGATCCTAGATAATTACTTATGTGCGTAATGAAAAAAAAAAAGTTTTGTCGCCACATTACAGTGACTCCAAGGTACAGAAAACGGCCGTTTGTTCAGTCCTAATCAGTCAGATGGTGCATGGTGGGGGGGGGGGAGCTCACAACGCAACGTAACGCAACATGCACATCACAATTACATAGAAGCGAAAATGATGTCATCTTTCTCGACTATAGAGTTTAGTGTACCTGTAAGGAAGAACACACCAAAATTCCGACGATGCCCACTTCGTACATTTACGAAAAATAACCTGAGCAAAAAAACTCTGCAAGGACGGCAGCAGCAGCAGTCTCGTGCTAGTGGGGGGGGCAGCGGCGCAATCATTATGTTCCGGGTCAGAGGTGAACTCCGTGTGAAGGTACGAACCAAGTAGAGTCGAGTCTTCGGTCAGGTAGGACATGTAGGATGTAACGTTACATGCTCTGTATTCTATGAAACAAGAGCACAGCGTTTGAAAACAATCATACTGTCTTTTAACGAATACTTACGTAATGTTCATATCCTAGAATGGGAGGGGGAAGAAGAATAACTAATAAAGTAAGTTTGACAAAATTCAGCATCCTGCATGACAATTCATGAGTCATTCATGTTGTATGTCGGGGGGGGGGGGTCGGAGCAAGGAGGTTCTATTTTTGATATAACGTTAACCTCCTTGGCTGTAGACAGTGCAAAATCATTATGCGAAAAATACCGGAAATACCTTTTAAAATAATTCGCGGGAATCTCACTTCGCGGTAGGTAGAAAATGGAGTGTTCGCTGTTGCACGCGTGTAACGTTATCTCGTCACCCTCTCATTATGTTTCGCCAACGAAACATATTGTTTTTGTCAGGTTTCTTCTCCTCCTTCTTCTCCTCCTTCTTCTCCTCCTTCTTCTCCTTCTCCTGTCAAATCTTCAAATCGCTTCTTCTCAGTCGTCCGTCGACCAAATAAGCTGAAATTTGGTATGGAGGTAGAGTACGTGTGTGCCCCTAGACACTTTTTTAATTTTTTTGATATAAGTTTGTAAAATGATTTTATCGAGATTTTTTGGTCAGTTTCAGACAAAAGTCGCACATTATGGCCTCCAGTGCCGTGGTGTTCAAACCTAAGGACCTGAAATTTGGTTCAGTTGTGCATTGGATATTTACCCAAAGGACCCCATTATTTTTTTTGGTATACACTACTTCAAAATGATTTATTTTGCAATTTTTTGATGGAATTGTCGGTTATTTTCTCACAAGTAGGTCATATTGTAACATAAGCCCTCCTACACTTCCCCTGTCTGGGAGTTAAAACCAAGTAGATGTGAGGGGGTACCTGTACTAATGGTATTACAGAAAGTTATATGTACCTTATGTTACATGGTACGGATGTTATATTTGACATGTAGGTACCTATAGGAAAGGTGAATACACCTGACAATAAATTATGCTAATGAGGACCTAATTTGCATAATCTATGTATAAAGTTGTATGTCCCTTACCGTAAAAGCTGCGGATGTCATCTTTGAGATGTAGGTACCTTAAAGGAAAGGCGAACACACCTGGCCATAAATTATGCTAATGAGGACCTAATTTGCATAATCTATGCATAAAGTTGTATGTCCCTTACCGTAAAAGCTGCGGGTGTCATCTTTGAGATGTAGGTACCTTTAGGAAAGGCGAACACACCTGGCCATAAATTATGCTAATGAGGACCGAATTTGCATGATTTATGCATAAACTTGTAATTCCCTTACCGGAAAAGCTGCAGATGTCAGATTTGATATGTAGGTACCGTTAGGAAAGGTGATCACACCTGGCCATGAATTATGCTAATGAGGACCTCATTTGCATAATTGATGCATAAACGTGTATTTCCCTTACCGTGACAGCTGCGGATGTCATCTTTAAGATGTAGGTAACTTTAGGAAAGGTGCACACGCCTGGCCATGACATATGCTAATGAGGACCTCATTTGCATAATTTATGCATGATGTTGTATTCCCCTTACCGTAAAAGCTGCGGATGTCATCTTCAACATGTAGGTACATGTAGGAAAGGTGAAAGCACCTGGACATAACTTATGCTCATGAGGACCTCATTTGCATAAATTATGCAGAAACTTGTATTTCCCTTACCGTAAAACCTACAGCTGTCATATTTGAGATGTAGCTACTTTTAGGAAACCTGGCCATGAATTATGCCAATGAGGACCTTATTTGCATAATTTATGCATAAACTCGTATTTTCCTTACCGTCAAAGCTACGGATGTCATATCTGACATGTAAAATATCCTGCATTTTCCCAAATATGTTGCCATTCTAGTTTCATTATATTTCAATTTGCCCAGGTATTACTTTGCGACAGCCCATTTTTGCATGGGGAGGGGTATTGGCGAAACATGCTGTATTTGCTCGGGGGCAAATGACGGCCTTTCTAGTTGATTTTGGCCTCTATGTTCAGCCCAGAAGTCCATTTCATATTCTAAAACTCTGGTCGCCATCATGGATATATGACCATGTATGACTACCAGCATGGAGCCGGCGGTAATCTTTACCTCCGCCAGAAGGTTATATTTTCGGTTTTGCTGTGTTAGAGTGTAAATAGTATAACTCAATATGCTGTTGATGATGTTCGTGATTTTTGGTAGGTGGGTCTGGATAGGTATCGGAGAGACGAAGGTCAAGTTCAAGAATTGGCCTCCTGGTTGCTTCCTACGTTACTGCAGCGGACCGTTTCTGTCAAGTTTGTCCATTTGTTGCCAGAATAACTCGAGAGGCTGTGGACGGATCGTCATAGAATTTAGTAGGTCGTTACTGGGTTGGGGAAGATAAGGTTAACTTCGATAATAGGCCTCCTGCTGGCTAACGTTATTTACAGTACTGCATCGGGGCTTTCATCTGCTCAAGGATCCTCAAGTTCTGGAAGCGCCGTGATTTGTGACTGGTGGATAGCTCATGGGGCATGAGTGAGGGGTATTAGTTTGGGCCTTCTAGCGCGGCTTTTTGATATGTAGGTACCTTAGGTGATAATTAACATAATCAGGGCATCATTTACATAACTAATGAAGAGAACGTATTGTTCCATTGTATTCCATTCGACCTCTATTCAGGGACACTGGAGAATGCCTGGCTTGTAATCTAGGCCGCTCAACAGAAGCCAGCGGTGTGCCGTGGATTTGAAGAAAAAACTCAAGAAGGGGTCAATGAATCGTAATGATTCAGTTTTTTTCGCCTGTTTCTAGCTTAATTGGTGATTGATCATGCAAAATGGAGCTAATTGATGACTCTGCATAACTGATGAGAAAATACCATAATACCCTAGTGGTAAATGACGGGGATTCCGGACTTGTAGTACTGTAACATCATTTAAAAATGACCATCGTCCAACATAGATTATGCAAATAAAGGCCATATTTGCATAATTCCGGAAATGTCAGAATAGCCTTCTTTATCAATTCAAGATAAGATTATCATACTTTAGACAACTTGGGTTATTTGGGTAGACAAGGTCACCAACCGATACAATACATTTTTATATCAGAACCTTACATTATCAATGCGAAACCTTTATGACACATCAGTCATATGATGGTTGGTTGTTCCCATTTTGCGAAGGTATGAGGTCGTGGAAACGCCAAAAGTAGGTTCTCAAGTCTAAAACGCTGAAGTGTGATGCCACGTGATGGTCTGAAGGGTTCGACATCGGTTGATGTGTATAATAATTATGCAGTATATATATGTATGGAAACTATATTTGGAAGTTCAAGATTCAGTCATCCAGCATGACGGACTTTATGATTATCTCAAAGGCACGAGAGCGAAAACAACCATTATCCGGCAGAGAAGGTCAGGTGGCCAGCTTGACCTCTGGCTCTCTGACTCCTGACAGGTAAATCATCAGCTGTGATTCGTCACTAGTTTCCCACTAATGGAATGTTCAAGCCATTTTAGGAATCTAGTGGAGGATAACGTTACATGTAGACGGTACAGACCTGAATGGTAAATCCGATGATTTTGCGTTGTTGGCCGAAGGATTTAACTCTACCAAACCTGGCCGAAAGAATCTACTCTACTCTACTCTAAACGCAAATTACGTGACATTTTGATGAGTGGTTCCAGGTGCTGCTGGGCCGGTGGCGCCAGCTTGATTTGCGCTGACAACCGTAGCCTCGTTTCAGATGTTTGGTCCGAGTTGCACCAGCCCAACCGGTCCTGCTATCAACGGGAAACAAGGCTGGCCATCAGGCCTTTTGTGCCAGGACCGCCAGCAAGGGCACCTCGCAAATTATATTCCCCCCGTATTTGGTCAATTTCTATAATTACTTTTCAAACAGCAAAGGAGTCTGCTCGGTTTGAGGAACACTGTAATCAACCCCCTTGCTGCAATGATGATCTGCAATGTACCGCGCCGCTCTGCACCCGCACACAGACCCTGGGGACTGGGTATAAACAGAGACTGAGTAAGTATGCTGTACTGGCACTGGATCTGTACTAGTACTGTACAGCCGGTATAACCGCCATTCGGCGTATTTCAGGGCCGCGGCATGGTACTTCGGGATTTTGATACCTGCTAGTGGTATAACGTTACGGCTTTGACTTTGATTCCACATCGTGGCAAGGCCGTCACGTCCTGACACCTTCCGGCTCTCCGCCACTCTCCGCACACTATTCACGCGCGTCACATGCAAGCACTGCTCTGATTGGCTGACACTTGACCCCGATAACTCTCCTGATCGAGGTGTATGGTGGTGGCCACTCTATCAAGGAGTACCAGTAGGAGGGCCTGCATGCCCCTTTTACGTAGAGCGTAATCAAAAGCGTTGCATTGCCGACCACTCCATAATTTAGCGTAGAGCGTAGGGGGGGGGGGGCTTTCTGAATTTAGCGAAGAGCGTAGGGAGGCTTTCTGAATTTAGCGTATTACGTAGCCGGCCCTCCCAATTTAGCGTAGAGCGTTGTCGGGACCCAAGCCCCCCCCCCCCCCCCCCCCCCCCCCCCCCACCTTGCAGGCCTTCCAGTAGGAGTACGCCACGCACCACACTGCCCGAAGATACATGGTTTGTTTCTTGATCTGGTGTCGGCAGAAATGCCAAATCAAATACACCCGACCCACCCGCACACCAGGTGTAACGTAGGGGCTGTTCACATCTTGTCGAACGGCCCCCGAGTATTTAGTGTAACGTTACGTTGCAAAGGAGGATTCAATGATCAAGGTTACATACAGACTTGTTGGATTTTTCGGAAGACAACATGTCAGTAGAGTAATTAGCTTTCACTGCTATAGTATATCAATATGTAATGAAAATGATGCACAACAGCATCGCCGAATTGCACTTTAATAAGCATAGCTCATTTGCATGTCGATGTCATGTGACCCTACCACTGTCCAATAAGATACAAGTATGATAGGGAGCTCCGCCCATAAGTCGGCCATTTTGCACGAGTGTTATCAGCTTCGGAAGGCCCTCACGCCGTGCAGATTTTTGACAAATCTGAGAACCTTTAGAGGTATGTTTGAGATATTCTGTACAGAATCGTATTTCTCATCAGTGATTTAATCGGAATTGTAGATATGAGGGGCTGCTTGGGGTCTAATGGGATTAAAAATGCTTTAGTTTGTACCCAACTTTTGGGTCAGGTCTTTGTCAGATTGGCGGCCATCTTGGTTTTGTACTCGACTCTGATTCTGCTGCTTGACAGTGTGGGGATTTGTCAAATGTACGTAAGATCGGTGTTTAAAAACGATTTTTCTTGTTTGAAAGATCTGAGTGAAGCAATCTGTTATAAGTTTGTTTTCAGGTCATCATCTCTTTCATTTTTACGAAAATGTACTAGGTCTTTACTACCTGTCACAGTCAGGAGAATGGTTCTCAATCGTGTTCATGCACGTCGCACTACATTTGCATACGCAAATACGATTCAGCGCCACTCGCCCGGGGATACGTCAATCAAAATGTTGTGCGGCTTGTTTCTTTGTGGCGCGAGCGGAGCACAGTTGTTGTGCTGTGCAGCGCGCGGCCAGTGTGGGCGCGGGCCAAGCGCGTCACTGCACCGGCGGCGCGTGGCCTGAGAGTGGTTCTGAGTCCGTAATGGAATGGACTCAGGCCCTGAGGGATTCACGGATCGTAGGTAGTCAGGGCTTTACTTGAGTTGATTTTACTAGGTCTTTACTACATGTAGCCAAGTGTACTGCAATTTTAAACTGCATATTGCAAAAGGCCTTTTATAATTTTATAGGACTTCGATGATCTTTTATCAACGCTCTGTCAGAGGAAGAAAGTACAGAGGTGTAACGTTAATCTCTTTGGTGCCTTGAATTTATGAATTATCGATTTCTGCAAAGTCTATCAAAACATTTTTTTAAAGATTTTTACTTCACCAGATTTCTAGATGTAGGCATTATTTATGGATGGATATCAATGTTTTTTCCATAAGGCCACAGTAAGTATATTTTATAGATGACATCCTCTGCAGACTCATGGCAAAAAAAAAAAACAGGGTGGGCCAAAAAAAAAAAAAGATATCGAACGTTACATTTTCAGACTTGAATACCATGATAAAGCATGTAAGAAGCATTGAAGCGACAAAACATGGTCTTACAACCAACAAGTCTTATATCCCAGTATTCATTTCAATAACAGTAACTAACACTGATGTCAACATTAACATCTTTATGAATTTACATCCAGGTTTGTAGCTCATCAGGAACACAGAGACAAGGATTCCCGCACACTGGGCCCTGGAGCCAGACCTGAGTCAGACTAAATAATACTGGCTCTGCTCTCTTCCAAATCACCATGTGCAAATGCCTTTAGTTTTATCGCATCTAGATCTTTTTTGCAATGGAACTGACAGACGTTTGAAACATATTACACCGCTTTCGATATATTGACCATTCCAAAGGGTAAAAAATTCTTGTTTTTTATTTCAAAATAAGGTGAAAATCAATTTGCCCGCTGCATCCATAGAATTTCCTTGCTGTGGCCTAGTTCTGTTATTTTATTGGGGGAGGTTAGAATTTATGAAAATTTGACAGATTTGGAGATCAAATACAGAAACTTGCATCGGACGTAACCTTTATAATTATAGCCAAATTTTCCTGGTTGTGCAAAAATCAGTTGAATATAGTTCACTGTTAAAGGCACCAAGAGTATTTTATGAGGCTTAAAAACTGGAAATATTCTAGTTGCTGTAATCTTTATGAAATTGACATTTAATGCCGCTGTTAACCACATTTGCGCTCGGATTTCTTGTCAAAAGTGCTCAAAAGCAGCACAAAAATAAGCTACATGGTGATCTTTTAGTTTCACGCACCTAGTGTAAATAGACCGATACCATAACCCCGCCCATCTCCGTCAAAACGTAGAAATGCAAAATTAAAACACAAAAATGCAAATATTTGACGGATATGCAGTCACTCTCTCATTAGTAGAATCACTAATTGCGATGAACAGTCAGGATCAGTCTATTTGGGCTTGGATTTTCTATCAGTTCTCATCACACAACGACATCGTATCTTTGCTCCTTTAATGTTGATGTGTAATGGTATTGTGTTATTGAAACTTACTATGTGTAGCAGCGTTCGAAATACCCGTCTGCAATCTGCAAATTGCAGAAAGATTTTCAAGATTGAAGAAGAAAAATTAAACAACCTACAATATAGCAAAATAAAAAAGAAGCAGGCTCAGGATGCAATGGTTCTCAATTTAGCCAAGGAGGTTTTGAAATTGATTTACCTAGCGGCGCTGTAGATAAACTGAAACCAGCGCAGAACGAACCTGACGGCGCTTCCGTGCGTGCCGACTGCCTCTGAGCAAGGCTCTGAGGTTCGAGTATTTTCGGGGATTTCTGACACTATCCGTAATATTTCGGGGACAAATCATTTAAGAAAATTTCAACTTTGTGCATTTCCGTCCTAACCTCGCTAATCTCCGCGGCCATGATCTCAGGGTTGTCAAAAGTCGGGAAAACAATTCCCGGATGTTTCTAGTGTAAATATGTTGCAGCATTAGCATGCGATTCCTTCAGAGCCCGAAGTCGGGGCATGGGCGACAGCAGTAACGAAATGGTGGCCACTACAATAGACAGTGGTCCTTCAAGCACAGATGGTGGCGATGAAGTTGAGAACCACTCGGATAGATCTAGAGCACCGCCTTGTGAGCAAGGAGAAGGCGGAACATTTTCTCCTGTGCCGAGAAAGTAGGGAGGGGGGCGCCCACGTGAAAAACAATAACATTGCCGGGCCGTTACGCAGAGGCCAAGGTTTTTTTGTTTTGAATTTTTCTTTTTTTCTCTCGATTGTTTCAAATCTTTTCATTTATTTTCGTGGGCTGTGGCTGTGATTTTTGTCACAGGTAGTGCGATCTCATTACGCATCAGAATACGTATTCCTTTGCAAGGATATAATGTCCTTTTCCTCCTTATCAGGCAGGTTGTTAATTTGTTTTAGATTTCAATACACATACTAGTACTTAAATTATAAACAAATATTTAATTTGATTAATACTGAATAAATCCACTTTTGCTGTTGCAATTTTCGTAATTCATTTGAATATTTTTCACACACATGTACAGTATGTTATTCCCGTTTCAAATTTTGCTAGAGTGAGAGAATAAAGAATTACAACAATGTTGCAATGCTAGATATGATGTAAATATAAGCAGGCATTATCAAGTTGAGAAGGTTGTAGTATGGAGGCTTGTGTATTTGCAGAAAATATTTTCAAATCTGCAATATTGCAGAACACTGAAAAAAGTATTTCAACCACTGGTGTAGGTATGACTAGAAATTGTAGTTTTTTATTCAAGCTTCAAGCCTCATAAAATGCTCTGTATGCCTTTAAGATCAGTTAACTACTCTCACCTCTCAAATAGAAGTACCCCCTGGAATAGAAGTACCCCCCGGACAAATTTTCAAAATGTAATATAAGTACCCCCTGGAATAAAAGTACCCCCCGGACAAATTTCAAAAATCGACAGTCGAGGCTAGGTAAACTGTGTCCATACATGTACAACTGTCACTGTCACAGAGAAATAAGATAATAAGCAGGTAGGTAACTTATATTTAGTCAATTATGCCATACCTATTAAGTATATAGATATTGAACAGAATAACTGTCCATAGTTTGTTCAAATCATGATGATCTTCCTCGCCTCCTCGTAAAATATAATAGTAATATTGAAAAATTGGGCATAGGTTCCCCGCTATGACCCCTAACCGGGGGCCACGGTGCTTTCAAATTCAACAAGTGAAAATGTACATGATACATGCTTTTTGGCGACGCCTCAGGGGCGAGCCAAATTTTTACTATATTGTGTGCAGATTGCAAGAATTCTAGGAATTGTACAGGAATGTGAAAGTCCATGGGACGATAACTCAAGAATGCCTGGATGTATTGTCTTCATATTTTGTAGGTGGGTAGGTCTGTGGGGGACCTGGTAATGAGTGGATTTTGGCCCCCCTAGCGACTTTCTATGGTACTGCAGGGGAACTTTCACTTTTCAAATCTCGTGTTCTGAACATGCTATAGTCATGATTTTTAAGTGATGGATAGCCCTTTGTTAGGAAAATATGTCCTGTAGATTTGGACCCCCTAGCGGCTTTTTTTGGAACTGCAGGAGCTGATTTTGACTCAAACTTTGAAAGAGAATAACGCAAGAAGGGGATGACGGATCATCATACTTTTTGGTGTGTAGATAGCTTAAGTGATGATTTACATAATCATATGCCAATTATGCAAATCAATATCTGATTTGCATAATTAATGAGGACAGTTAATAAATCAGCTGCATTCTATTATAGGACTCTCAAACACATGACATATGTAACTGAGAAAGAGATAAATATCGATAGATATCAATTATGCAAATTGATACTTAATTTGCATAATTAATGACAAAAGACTATAAATCCCTAGTGGTAAATGATGGGGATTTCATTTTTGCACCATTTGGAAGTTAAGTAAATGTGGCCACTATTAGACACAAATCTTGCATAGAGGGCCTCATTTACATAATTTATGAGGAAATGGTACGATATCTTTTTTTGTGAAAACAAGATTTTCATACATTGGAGAACTTGTGTTATTTTGGTAGAGAAGGTGATCGACTGATATGATTTATGCGAGGTCCTTATTTGCATGTGGGCTAAAAACGAAAACGTTAACAGAGACCACCGTCGCCATGGCAACATCTTTTTATGTTGCCAATCTTGTTCTACTTGGAACTTGAAGCAAGTGATCAAAGAAAATTGTTATATCATTTTATTATGACTGACAATCAGTGACATATAACAAAAATCATCAGAGTACTTTTAAAAGTTAAATGTACCTGATCATATTTTCTTAAGACATCAACCACGAAACAACACAAATATGAACACAGTCCTTCCACAGAAGAAATATGTCTATAAACTTTTGCTCCATAGCGTCGAAAACAAAGTGAGACGCTCGGATTTCGAGTTCCCGCGGTAAATCCCACAATATTGAATAGAGATCGACTGTAAAAGTAGCTCAACGTCACAGACCGCACATACTAAGAAGTTACCCATTACGTGTTGACACTAGAAACCCGCGATGAACCGCCAAAATTGGGAAAATCTTACGATTATTTAAAAAAATGAACCCTCTGAAAATAGATATAGCGCTGTGTGTCCATCGTTGCCCAAAAAATATAATATGTCCATGCGTTTACGGTATCATTTTAAAGATCGGTATCCGCACTACGCAATATGCTGCTAGTTTTACTGTCCCCATGCCTGAGAGTGGCGGCCATGTTTCGCGATTCCGCGCTGTTGTTTACCGAATCATATCGGACATATTTCTGCCGTTTTACAGATTTTGTGGCCTCAAAACACGTATTACAAGGAAAGTTAAGTTATGATTGTTGTTTCAACGTGTTACATGTCTTCTGCGAACAAATAATTCTTCCGCCGCGCTGCCGATACTACGGATATAGTGGTCAGGAAATAATATTCCCTGTGTAGGCGAGCACCCTCTCCACACGTTTTTGATGAGCGTGCTTTGGTTTACGATGTAAACAGAGACTATCAAAGTTATTTATATGAAAATTGTATTTTAAAATGTCAATGTCGCGTCTTATTTTCCGGTTTACTTTGTAGCGTCATAGCGATATCGACCGATATGTTCCGAGTGCCGCCAGGATACTTTTCACAAGGCCGTCAAAGCGGCGAGAAAATCAACGCCGGTAGGCCGAAAAATAGCGAATTACGAGCAAAAATACCGGGGAAATATGGGCAGAAAAACCTTAACTTACTATTTTAGAGGGATTCCTGGTTTGCAAAGCCTCAATTTTTCAAAAAATAATAAACGTACCGTCTAGAATAAGAACGTACAGGGTGGAACTATTGGCGAAAAAAAATAAACGTACCGGTACGTTTATTTGAGAGGTGAGAGTATGTGTTTCATTCAGACAACAGCTCTATGCATGAATTTAGGTTCTTGGCGTTTTTATTCAGCGCAGTGGAAGAAAACCAACATGTCTCTCTTCTACATATTAAGGCAAAGTAAAATTTGTTTGAAGTTATGCTACTGTCAAAGTTATGGTACCCTCCGTTACTTGCTCACTAGCCACATTTTTTTAGAAAACCGACCCACTCAAGCCCCATTCATGTTCAAAAATTCACTTCAGTTTCAATTGTTCGGTCGGATCCTAAAGGAAGTGTGAAGATTCTTCTGGATCTCAATCGATTTCAGGTCCTTTTCCATCCACAGTTTCGGATTCACACTGTTTCGGATTCACACTGTTTCAGACCACCCTCAAGAGGTGGTTCGGAACAAACTGATTTGAAATCAATTACAGTCAAACCTGCCTAGGCGACCACCTCTTCAACGCGACCACCTGGCCATGGCGACCGCTTTTTCTCGGTCCCGAAGATTTTCCCCATTGGCACAAGCATTAAGGCCTGCCCAAGGCGACCACATTTTTCCAGCGTGTGGTGACATCGGATTTTGCTGTCGGATTTCGCGGAAATATTTTTAGACCTTGACGGACAAAAATATACGAATAGCATCGATTCCTCCATGAAGTGTTTTAATAAAACATTCCGACTATAAACATTGTAAATACAAACGGATTGTGAATACTTAAGTTAAATATCGATGTTGTTGTGCCCATTGTAATCTTTACCGCAAGCTCGGTTCGGTTTGAACTCAATTTTCAAAACTATCACGTAGTGCATGGCGTCAAAAAGTCAGATTTCACAGAAATTACTATCCATTTCTTGTATTTTCAACAAAAATGTGTCTCTGTCTTACTAAATTCTGCCGGAAAATGACTCCGCGGCCGAGGGCAAAACGTCGGGCGAGACATGTTGTTCCTTGGTCCGCGACGCCATCTTTGTTTCAGCGCGGCATAACGCTGACTTTTCTAAAACACGACGCTTCTGTGTATGAATATTTAGAATACTCTCGTTATTAATGAAAATTAATATTCTTATTTTTTTGTTATTTCCATGACTCTCACAAACCTTTATTGGGAGCTGCTTGCTTGTAATCGCCGACACTGTGCATTCTGCTCCACGGTTACCTTTCGATGCTGTGTGAGCTCGGCGGCGCGCGTGTGTGTGTGTGTGTGTGTACTCTTACTTTAACGTAACGTGTGAATGCGCGAGAGCGCTGCGAGATCATCGAGGCAGACATTGTTTTTAGTCAAAATTATGACGAACATTTGTCCACGATGTAACGGTATACAAATATTACAACGATAACAGAAAAATGAAATTTCTGTAGGATCTTTCTGTCAATGAGAATTGAACCTGGTGGGGGTCAGATGCTGTCTAAAATCACATAATTGTCCATCCATCTACATGTACGTAGTACACTGTATTGAACACCTCGACCTGCAAACATGTTATGATTGGAATCCTCTTCATGGCGACCACCTGTCCATCACGACCGTCTTTGCTCGGTCCCCCGGGTGGTCGCCTTGGGCAGGTTTGGCTGTAGTAGCATTCGTGTTCCAGAGAGCTACATCAGTTTGACTACCAAATCGATTTAAACTGATTTAATTATATTGTTTTCCCTCTGTTACTGCCTTATTCTAAAGCCAAATCATAGTAATTTTTGTCAAACGGTCATAGCCCGGTTCTGCACAGAAAAAGACAACCTAGTGCTGAGTGGTTCACAGCTATGGGGGTCATATGCTCAGACTGATGATAATGAGAACACTGATCAGGACCTGTTTGGACCAGTGTTCTCGCCAGCCTGAAATTTTTACCCGTCATTTCACTTATGTTTGAGGGAAGAGTGCCGAAGGCGCGCCATCCTAGGGGGTCCGAGGGCATTCAATCTTGGAAAATTTTTAAATCCAGACCCCCTGAAATGCTATTTCCTGCATTTTGAGGGGCAAATGACATCTCCTTTGGTGAAAAATTACACAAGGGTTTCCGGTCCCTAGAAAGTCGAAATGGAGCAAAATGGAACGAACTAAAACAACATACAGTCAAACCTGGCCATAGTGGTCATTTTTTGTCGGTCCCTTGGATTTTCCCCAATGACATATTAAGCATTAAGAATTAGTCTACAGCGATCACTTATCCAGTGTGGTCACGGTCAGGCGATTTCGCGTTCGGCCGCAACTCGGAGCCCAGGCCTGGTTCACAATTCCGCGCTGCGCCACCAAAATGTGGACTCAACTAGGGCCCTTTAAGTGTGTTTGAATAAAGAGAACATTAAGTAATTTCGTAGTTTTGCGCAAAGTCTTTCCAGAATGGTGTCTTTGATTTTTACATGGCTGTTAACACTCCTCCGTTCTGCGGTACATGGCCATTTCTGAGCATTCGGACTGGGCGAAATAATAGCCGCAGCTTTTTAATAGAAGACTCATTCGTATATCTGGTGTGTTAAGTTCTTGAAAATGTAATTATCCGGGCTGAATTTACGTTTTTCACGGGTAAATAAAGGATCTAAATCAAATTTCTGCATTTTTCCAAGACGGCGTCGCAGCATGCAAACAAAGGTCATAAGAGTTCAGCAGACGATGCCACTGTTATGTAGGTTAAACGCTGTGACTCTATTTTGTTATACCGAATCGCTGAGAGTAATTTCAGGTATCAAAACCTTCAAAACAAATTGATACAGATATACAAGGATGTAAAATCCAAATTATACTAAATTTATGAAAGAAATACGCATAACGGATCCACTTTTCCAATGAGTACCACCATACTAGAGATGATGGCAGAAGCCGAACCCAAACTGTAAACAAAGGGAACTCGCCACGATGTTTTATTGAAAACCGGTCAAAAACTAACAATAAGTGGTAACTAAGGAACAAAACAACATATTTCGTTTCATATGTAACATTATGAAATGCCAGTAGATAGTGAAATACAGTCAAACCTGTATTAGCGGTCACCTTTGCATAGCGGCCACCTGCCCATAGTGGTCACTTTTTGTCGGTCCCTTGGATTTTTCCCATTGACATAAGCATTAAGAATTAGGCTATAGCGGCCACCTGTCCAACGCGGTCGCGGCCAGACGATTTTCGGTCCCGCGAGTACAGTAACACTGCCGACAACGGTCACGGCGCGCCGGTAGAAGCCGCATTGCCACCGCACGCCGGGTTCAAAATCTTCATTTTTTCACGCAGTTATCAAATTTATGCGGCCTCAACTGGATAGGATCATAATAAAGAAAAACAGAATGTTTTATCTTTGTTAGAAAAATTTTCCATGGTTTGACGCGAAGTCAAGTAACGTTAACGTTATAGTTTTCTTCACTTGGCTTGCGTTTGTACATCGTGGTAAAATTGACAATTTCGACTGGACAAATATTACGGCAGCCTTTTGGAAAATACAACCCACACATGTACCCGATGCGGTAAGTTCGTGAAATGTTGGAATGCCGGCCCAATTTCCGTTTTCACCCTGGAATTCATTCAAATTGTGCTCAAAACGTGTTTCGCGCAATTTTCAAAATGGCGCTGACACGCCCTGGATAACTGGATAGGTAGCAGCATAAAGGTCAACGGAAGACACCACTGTTACTGAGGTATAATATAGTAAATTTATTTTGCTGCAAAGTATCACTGAGGATAATTAATAAACCAAAAGCTTCAAAATGAATGTGGATAATACTACTATGATGTAAAATTTGGGCTGTTGCAATTTTCTGAAAAGACAAAAAGCCCTCAAAAGAGCGACCTTCTTCTGAGTACCCTATTAGCATAATGGTAGATACTGATCAACACAAGCCACAACAAGAGACTGAGGAAAATTGTCGCCACGATTTTGTTTGAAAACGGTCGAAAACGAACAGTAAGTGACAACTGAGCAACATGTATTTTGTTCTTAACTAACTAGGAGTAAAAGAACAACAATCGAACTTCTAAACTGTGCCTTACCTGTTTACATGTGTACTGTACGGTGAATAAATGTATCTCAGTGGGTACTGAAAACATGTGTCACTCGTGGTCAATTAATCGACATTTTCTCCATAGCGGCCACCTGTTCTTAGCGGCCAGTTTTGGCCAGTCCCTTGAGTGACCGCTATAGACAGGTTTGACTGTATAAGGAATGTTTTAACATTCACAGTAGACCGGAACAGGAAGCATTTTAAATACAGAAGTATTTTGTTTTATTTTGTTCCATTTCATTCCATTTCGCACTTTCTGGGGACCCAGGGTTTCAGGCTTAATTTTTTGGGGGAGGCGTGCCGTCATCGCGGTAAGATTGAATGTTCAGTCACAAAAGCTATACTTCTATGTTGCATACAATCAGCCAAAAAAATACAATTTAGCACAACAAAACTTTATTGCATATCTACAAATGTACGTCCTGCAAAAAATAGTACACAGAATAAGTTGGCAAAAATAAAACATTATTTTCAACTGACTTGTCCCGTATGCGCCCTGCAATTACTTAACAAAATGAAGAATTTGGCACCCTACTTTGAGAAAGAACGCCATAAAGACGTCCTATTTTTTTCTCCCATGTCTTCCATGGTAATTTTCTCCCGTAACTGCGATGAAATTTGTGTTAAAAAGTTGTCGATTCCAGCCTTCCAACAACCGCTTCGCCGTGCGATCCCCGCCATTTCCCCTAAAATCTCGCAGATTCACGCATAGCCGACATCTCACGAGAAGCAATACTCCCATGTCATTTGTCAGTTTTTCTTGATGCGACAGGGACAGACGCTGTCATTGGTGGAATCAGATATATGACGGCCGTTTACCATTTTTCGCGGGAGGAAAGCGCAAGTAACTCAGCCAGCTTGAAACTTTGATAATGTTTATACAGATTACAGAAAGGCTGATAGCTATAGTAATATTTCTGAATTTTAGGCTTCTTTGATGACAACAACTGACGGTGAACCGAGAGGGAAAAAACGGCAAAAACGTCAGACCAATGCGACTTAAAGTTAAAGAGTGCCATAGTGGTTGCTAGTTATAGTTGGTTGCCGTCATGCGCCCCCCTCCCCACTGCAGTTTTGGCCGGTCGGGCTGACGTTTTTGCTGTTTTTTCCCTCTCGGATCTGTGTCGGCTGGAGTTGTCGCCGGCGGACATTAGAAATGATCGAGATCGGCCTTGTCGCAAAGTTACACTGATCTCCTGGAGTTTTTGCAAAATTGTAAGCTCTGTCTATATAGCTTTACACATGAATTTTTGTCCATCAAAAATGACGGGTTGGGCAAATTTTTTGTCGGTCATGAGCGACAAAAACCAGTCAAATGACGGGAGGACGGGCGCTGGCTAGAACACTTCTCTGGAGTATGACTACCGTATGAGTCAGCAACGGCACTCTTTTCTGCAGACTGCAGCTGGTGGTCACCATGGACCTGTGTATGGAGTGTGAAGATGAGGAGTTGGACCCATGGCAGATGGCGGATGAGCCGGCGCCCCCCTCCCCACCTAAGCCTGCTGCAGCACCTCCACAGCCAGAACCTTTGGCTCCACAACCACCTCCACTCACCCCCGCTGTACAACCTCCACTCAGGCCTGCTGTACAACAGGTAAGACAGGTTCTATCTACTATACACAGCCACCTCCACTAACCCCAGCTGTACAACCTCCACTCACCCCCGCTGTACAACCTCCACTCACGCCTGCTTTACAACAGGTAGGGAAGGTACTATCTACTATACACAGCCTACACAGCCACCTCCAATAACCCCGGCTGTACAACCTCCACTCACCCCAGCTGTACAACCTCCACTCAGGCCTGCTTTACATCAGCCGGACAGGTGCTATCTACTATACACAAACCACCTCCACTCATCCCCACTGTACAACCTCCACTCACGCCTGCTTTACATCAGGTAGGACAGGTACTATCTACTATACACAAACCACCTCCACTCACCCCCGCTGTACAACCTCCACTCACCTCCGCTGTACAACCTCCACTCACGCCTGCTTTACATCAGGTAGGACAGGTACTATCTACTATACACAAACCACCTCCACTCACCTCGGCTGTACAACCTCCACTCACGCCTGCCTTACATCAGGTAGGACACTCTGGTACTATCTACTATACACAAACCACCTCCACTCACCCCCGCTGTACAACCTCCACTCACGCCTGCTTTACATCAGGTAGGACAGGTACTATCTACTATACACAAACCACCTCCACTCACCCCCGCTGTACAACCTCCACTCACGCCTACTTTACATCAGGTAGGACAGGTACTATCTACTATACACAAACCACCTCCACTCACCCCCGCTGTACAACCTCCACTCACGCCTACTTTACATCAGGTAGGACAGGTACTATCTACTATACACAAACCACCTCCACTCACCCCCGCTGTACAACCTCCACTCACGCCTACTTTACATCAGGTAGGACAGGTACTATCTACTATACACAAACCACCTCCACTCACCCCCGCTGTACAACCTCCACTCACCTCCGCTGTACAACCTCCACTCACGCCTGCTTTACATCAGGTAGGACAGGTACTATCTACTATACACAAACCACCTCCACTCACCCCCGCTGTACAACCTCCACTCATGCCTGCTTTACATCAGGTAGGACAGGTACTATCTACTATACACAAACCACCTCCACTCACCCCCGCTGTACAACCTCCACTCACGCCTACTTTACATCAGGTAGGACAGGTACTATCTACTATACACAAACCACCTCCACTCACCCCCGCTGTACAACCTCCACTCACCCCCGCTGTACAACCTCCACTCACGCCTGCTTTACATCAGGTAGGACAGGTACTATCTACTATACACAAACCACCTCCACTCACCCCCGCTGTACAACCTCCACTCATGCCTGCTTTACATCAGGTAGGACAGGTACTATCTACTATACACAAACCACCTCCACTCACCCCCGCTGTACAACCTCCACTCATGCCTGCTTTACATCAGGTAGGACAGGTACTATCTACTATACACAAACCACCTCCACTCACCCCCGCTGTACAACCTCCACTCACGCCTACTTTACATCAGGTAGGACAGGTACTATCTACTATACACAAACCACCTCCACTCACCCCCGCTGTACAACCTCCACTCACCTCCGCTGTACAACCTCCACTCACGCCTGCTTTACATCAGGTAGGACAGGTACTATCTACTATACACAAACCACCTCCACTCACCCCCGCTGTACAACCTCCACTCACGCCTACTTTACATCAGGTAGGACAGGTACTATCTACTATACACAAACCACCTCCACTCACCTCGGCTGTACAACCTCCACTCACGCCTGCTTTACATCAGGTAGGACAGGTACTATCTACTATACACAAACCACCTCCACTCACCCCCGCTGTACAACCTCCACTCACGCCTGCTTTACATCAGGTAGGACAGGTACTATCTACTATACACAACCACCTCCACTATATAACCCCAGCTGTACAACCTCCACTCACCCCAGCTGTACAACCTCCACTCACCCCAGCTGTACAACCTCCACTCACGCCTGCTTTACAACAGGTAGGACAGGTACTATCTACTATACACAGCCATCTCCACTCACCTCCGCTGTACAACCTCCACTCACGCCTACTTTACATCAGGTAGGACAGGTACTATCTACTATACACAAACCACCTCCACTCACCCCCGCTGTACAACCTCCACTCACGCCTGCTTTACATCAGGTAGGACAGGTACTATCTACTATACACAAACCACCTCCACTCACCCCCGCTGTACAACCTCCACTCACCTCCGCTGTACAACCTCCACTCACGCCTGCTTTACATCAGGTAGGACAGGTACTATCTACTATACACAAACCACCTCCACTCACCTCGGCTGTACAACCTCCACTCACGCCTACTTTACATCAGGTAGGACAGGTACTATCTACTATACACAAACCACCTCCACTCACCTCGGCTGTACAACCTCCACTCACGCCTGCTTTACATCAGATAGGACAGGTACTATCTACTATACACAAACCACCTCCACTCATCCCCGCTGTACAACCTCCACTCACGCCTGCTTTACATCAGGTAGGACAGGTACTATCTACTATACACAAACCACCTCCACTCACCCCCGCTGTACAACCTCCACTCACCCCCGCTGTACAACCTCCACTCAACCCCGCTGTACAACCTCCACTCACACCTGCTTTACAACAGGTAGGGAAGGTACTATCTACTATACACAGTACAACCTCCACTCACGCCTGCTTTACAACAGGTAGGACAGCTACTATCTACAATACACAGTACAACCTCCACTCACGCCTGCTTTACAACCTCCACTCACCCCAGCTGTACAACCTCCACTCACGCCTGCTTTACATCAGGTAGGACAGGTACTATCTACTATACACAGCCACCTCCACT
Source organism: Branchiostoma lanceolatum (assembly GCF_035083965.1). Lineage (NCBI taxonomy): Eukaryota > Metazoa > Chordata > Leptocardii > Amphioxiformes > Branchiostomatidae > Branchiostoma > Branchiostoma lanceolatum. Next base: position 287,009 of record NC_089740.1, read on the forward strand.
CACCCCCACTGTACAACCTCCACTCACCCCAGGTGTACAACCTCAACTCACCCCCACTGTACAACCTCCACTCACCCCAGCTGTACAACCTCCACTCAGGCCTGCTTTACAACAGGTAGGGAAGGTACTATCTACTATACACAGCCACCTCCACTCACCCCCACTCAGCGTTCCCGCCAGCCCAGGTTAAGAGTGCGTCCACCAAAATATAATATTGGGGGGGGGGGGGGGGGGGGGGAGCCCGAAGGCGCGACCCGACCGCCAAAGGCGGTCGCAATTTAGGGGGGTCCGGGGGGATTCTCCCCCGGGAAATTTTGGATCTTCAAGCCTTCAGAAACGCAATCTCCCGCATTTTGAGAGACAAATCATGCGATTGAGAGTGGTTGTCAGTGGTCCCTTTTACCGCCGCCATTGTCATTATCGGTGGCAGTGCTACAAGATCGACCCAAAAATGTGCTTTTCAAAACGCAGGAAATCGGTAGATGTTGTCACCCGTTGTTGTTTACTTCTAACACATTGTTTTACTTCTATATTCGTGTTTTGAGGTACGTGGATACCGACCAAGTTTGATAATGAGCATGGAAAATACTATTTAAGTCTTTGATTAGTTTGATAAAACCGGCTATCAGTTTTCATTTTATGTTCGATCGTTTGTTCTCGACCGGAGAGTTCGTTTTTATGTCACTAACACCGGTAGTTGTCGTGAACGTTACTAACAGGAAAAGGTAAGTTAACATGAGCTTACAAGTAATTTTCACAAGCAGGCCGTAGTTTATTAAAAAAACATAACGTTCGTAACGTTACCGAGTACAAAACTAGTTGATTATCGGACGATATGCGATAAGTATAGAATCCATTTGTCGGTCAAAGAAGCATAAATTACCGTCACAAAAGTGAACATGACATCCAGGCCGGTTCAATGTTGGGTCGATCCTAGAAAATCAATGATCATCCAGTGGCAAAATCATAGCTGCAAGGTAAACAGTCCTACATGCGACAGCCATGGAAAAGAAAGTTGTGTCTCTACAGAAAAGCCGTGCGTGCTTCGGCTCCCAGTGACGACTCTCCATGCTTTCTTCATCCTGTACGTACCATTCTTTTTTTACTAGATGTACGTAAAACTATGCTCATACTCGTGCAGTCATACTGCGAGCCAGAGATCAGGTCTTTGCGACAATTTTCCAATAGCAAATTGAACGAAATCGCGACACAACTTTGACAAGATGGCTGTACTGAGGTGTGTTCACCGCATCCAAACGTAAAAGAGGGAAATCACGATCACATTGTAAGATGATAAACACAATGACATTTCTCTATATAAAATCGAAGGATAACAAGAAGTTGGGTGTGATTTTAGTGAATTGTATTAGTTTCTGGGACATACATAATTTTTTCATCTATCGATGTGCTTGCCGTGTGCTTTGTTACGTTGTGATGCTATCATCCTTCAGGCGTTTCATGATCATGTTTGGCGCGAACCTTTCGCCTGAGCTCGTCCCAGTTCATGATCAAGATATAAACGGCTTGTAAAATACTAATAGAGCCGCAAATATCTGTATGACTGTCATTAAAAAAGTACAATGAGGGCAACATCAAGATATTTAGAGGCGCTCCTTGTTCGAGTGAATCTTGTGTACTGGCCCCGCGGCCGTAGGACCGTCGGCACTTCACTGAACTTCGGATCTTAGAGCTTACGGGGGCGTGTCTCACTGGGGCCAGGGCCGCCCGGCGTGAGTTTGATGTTTTTAAGGCGTGCGGTGCTCCGCCCCTGGCCCTGGACTGCTAACAATGCGTAACAGAGAGCCCTGGAAGTACATCGTAGGCTTCTTTCTTACTAAATGAGCGGTTGTTCTAAGATTCTAGTTCCACTTGTGACAGAAATTAGCCTCCCTTCCAAATTTTGTTTGGACGCACTCAGCCCAGCTGAGTGCGTCTTTTCCAAAAAAAGTGCGTCCAAAGACGCACTGAGGTATGCCTGGCGGGAACGCTGCCCCCACTGTACAACCTCCACTCACCCCCACTGTACAACCTCCACTCACGCCTGCTTTACAACAGGTAGGACAGGTACTATCTACTATACACAGCCACCTCCACTCATCCCCACTGTACAACCTCCACTCACCCCAGCTGTACAACCTCCACTCACGCCTGCTTTACAACAGGTAGGACAGGTACTATCTACTATACACAGCCACCTCCGCTAAAACCCAGCTGTACAACCTCCACTAGCCCCAGCTGTACAACCTCCACTCACCCCAGCTGTACAACTTCCACTCACGCCTGCTTTACAACAGGTAGGACAGGTACTATCTACTATACACCTCCACTCATCCCCACTGTACAACCTCCACTCACGCCTGCTTTACATCAGGTAGGACAGGTACTATCTACTATACACAGCCACCTCCGCTAACCCCAGCTGTACAACCTCCACTAGCCCCAGCTGTACAACCTCCACTCACCCCAGCTGTACAACCTCCACTCACGCCTGCTTTACAACAGGTAGGACAGGTACTATCTACTATACACAGCCACCTCCGCTAAAACCCAGCTGTACAACCTCCACTAGCCCCAGCTGTACAACCTCCACTCACCCCAGCTGTACAACTTCCACTCACGCCTGCTTTACAACAGGTAGGACAGGTACTATCTACTATACACCTCCACTCATCCCCACTGTACAACCTCCACTCACGCCTGCTTTACATCAGGTAGGACAGGTACTATCTACTATACACAGCCACCTCCGCTAACCCCAGCTGTACAACCTCCACTAGCCCCAGCTGTACAACCTCCACTCATCCCCACTGTACAACCTCCACTCACCCCCGCTGTACAACCTCCACTCAAGCCTGCTTTACAACAGGTAGGGAAGGTACTATCTACTATATACAGCCACCTCCACTCATCCCCACTGTACAACCTCCACTAACCCCAGCTGTACAACCTCCACTTACACCTACGTTACAACAGTCAGGGAAGGTACTATCTACTATATACAGCCACCTCCACTCACCCCAGCTGTACAACCTCCACTCACCCCAGCTGTACAGCATCCACTCACCCCAGCTGTACAACCTCCACTTACACCTGCTTTACAACAGGTAGGGAAGGTACTATCTACTATATACAGCTACCTCCACTCACCCCAGCTGTACAACCTCCACTCACCCCGCTGTACAACCTCCACTCACACCTGCTGTAAGCTTAAAGGTAAACTGATAATGATGATGTTAAGACTTTGTCTCCTTCCACTTCTCCAGGCAGCAGTGATCGCTCAACAACATCAGGTTCTTCCACAACCCCCGCCACTCACCCCAAGTCCTGCCGTCCAACAAATGGTCAGTTCTACCATCTACCAACAGCCATCTCAGGTCAGTAGGGTATAGGGTAATACTACATTGTATATTTGTTGGACAACTCAGAAATGTCATCAAAGTATTGGAATAGCTTTGTTACGTAGTCTACATGTACCTTAATCTTGGTATCCTTTTAGTTTTTACACATAACCTGACATCCATCCTATTCTAGCTCCACTCCCCTCCCAAAGGAAATATGCCACCTCCTGAGTAGATGATCATGTAACATTTACCTTAATTCACCTGAAATATACAAATATTCCAGTAAGTGACTCTCATTGGCTTTGAGTTACTCAGTCACATTAATGGTGATGACGATTGAACAGGCATTCGTAAGACTGATCCCAGTTATACTTCTTCTGAAAAATATTTCAAACAGAAGATACTGAATAAGGGCCAAACATTTGAATAGGGATGACTGCTGGTGGGCCGACCACCCGAGGAGCTGGCGGGAGCTGGGATAGGACGGGTTCCAGGCTACGGGAAGAGTCCAAGTTAATAGAAGTTATGGCAGACAGATCCCGTCTCCATGACAGTACACATGATTGACATGAAGACTGTAAACACATTGATGATTTGAAATTTCTTAAAACAAGGTGGTGGGTGGTCAGAAGACATTTTTGCGTTAAAGTTTGCGTAGAAGCAGTTATTTCATTTACAGTTACTGTATGTGTTTCCAACAACTTTAAGTGTTAAAAGGAGATACTATTCGTAACGAAGCTGTTTTTATGAAAAACAAGTAACGTTTTTATTGTTTGTTAAGACTTTTATTCATTTTTGTATGAAAGTCCAGCTGATACATAATTTAGCACAATCAGTTCCAATAAAAGCTAAGTTACTCTAAAACATGGAATTTTCCTGTCTCCTAGGCACAACCTGTAAGAGTTAGCACTCTATCCCAGAAGGCTGTGGGGCAGGTATCCCAGCATGCCACACAAATTGTTACCCAGAAGTCTGCTGGACAGATTGCCCAGCCTGCTGTGCAAATTGTTACCCAGAATTCCTCAACGTCTCAAACCACCAAGCCTATTCTCATCAACTTAACGCCACAGGTAAACCAAGTTGAAGTGGTGTTTCAGTTAACAATGGTCCCTTTTTATATGGAAAGACACTGAGAATTTGGTTTGTAATGAGATTGTCCAAATCCCCAGTGTCTTTATAAATCCCAAGTCTTCAATGTTGATTGTTCATTGTGGCGTGAGTGGATTGGACATTTCCTGAAGAACTCCAATTCCTTCTACATGTCTTTAAACTTACTGCTGCTCTGACTTAATGGTGTGCTACTAGCTACTGAACTTAACTTTATTTTGATGTCATGTACATCAGGTTTTTTCCAAGACAAGATCATGAACAGTTCTACCTAGATTCTGCCAAAAGTGGAAACATGAGATTGACCACCGCTGACCATGCCAGGTCACAAGTGGCCACAGTCTTCAGCTGTGACTTGTCAGACCATACCGTATTTCTTCTAATAAAGGGCACACTTTTTTGACATTTCAACTTGCAAGTTGGTGTTTCAGGTCAACGGCAAAGTCCGGGTGTGCTCTTTATTCAGGTTTTCTCTCGTGACATAAAAATGGTGACATAAGCCAGACAGTCAGCCATTACTGTAGGTCCCGAGGTATCACCCAGAACAGCAATAATTTATTATGTATTTTAATCACATATGCATGTACTCTCACCTCTCAAATAGAAGTACCCCCTGGAATATAAGTACCCCCCGGAAAAATCTTCAAAATCTAATATAAGTACCCCCTGAAATAAAAGTACCCCCCGGAAAATCTCAAAATTGACGATCAAGGTAAACTGTGTCCACACGACTGTCCGAGGGATATAAGATAATAGCAGGTAGGTTGCATCTATTCAATTATGCCTGAGGACCATACGTAGCTATTAAGTATATGGATATTGAACAGAATAACTGTACGCTTGTTCAAATGATGATGATCTGCTTGCCACTTCGATAAAATAAAATAGTAATGTTGAAAATTTGGGCATAGGTTCCCCGCTATTACCCCTAACCGGGGGCCACGGTGCTTCAAATTCAACAAGTGAAAATGTACATGATACAGTGTATAATATTATGCATTTTCTACTTGGAACTTGCAGCAAGTGATCAAGGAAAATTGTTGTACATGAATTTCATTATCTTTTATCATTACTGACATATAATCAAAATCATCAGATAGCTAGATTGTTCCTAGTCATATTTTCTAAAGACATTACCCCCCCCCCCCAAAAAAATATGAACACCAAAAAAAGGGCAATGTCCATAAACTTTTGCTCCATAGCGTCGAGAACAAAGTTTTTGTGAGACGCTCCGATTTCGAGTTCCCGCGGTTAGCCCACAATATTGAACAGAGCTCGACTGTAAAAGTAGCACAGCGTCTCAGGCCGCACATACGAAGACATTACCGATTACATGTTGACAATAGAAACGGCCCTTTACCGCAAAATTTGGAAAATCTTACGGTTATTCTAAAATACAAACCCTCCTAAAATATAGATAGAATTCTGTTTCTATCGTTGCCGCAAAATATAACATTTTCCACGCGTTTACGGTATCATTTGAAAGATCGTAATCTGCACTATGCAATATGCTGCTAGTTTTACTGTCTCCACGCCTGATGGTGCCGCCATGTTTTCGATGGCAAAACATGCTGTTGTTTACCGCTCGTTTTGTGCCGTTCTTAGATTTTGCGGCCTCAATACACATTTCACAAGGGAAGTTAAGTTATAATTGTTGTTTTTACGTGTAATGTATCTTCTGTGAACGAATTATTCTTCCGCCGCGCTGCCGATAGCGGTCATCGAATTCTTCCCTGTGCAAGTCTACTACTCGACACGTTTTTTGATCAGCGTGCCACAAGTTTGGTTTACGATGTAAACAGAGACTTGTCAAAGTTATTTACATGAAAATTGTATTTTGAAATGTCAGTGTTGCGTCTTATTTTCCCCCAATAACAACGTTAACTTTGTAATGTCATAGCGAGATCGACCGATATGTTACGAGTGCCACAAGGATTTCACAAAGGCTGCCGCCGATGATAGCGGTGGGGAAATCAACGCCGCTAGGCCGAAAAATAGCGAATTACTAGCAAAAATACCGGGGAAATATGAGCAGAAAAACCTAAGGAAGCGCTCTGCTGGAAATACAGGGACAGGGTACGTGCGTTTCCACAATTTTTATGAAAAACATAATCGCTGTCTGGGATCTGAAATGTTCTAGGTAGCAAGAGTTTTGTTTTTGTTTTGATTGGCAAAATGCTAAATCAACAGGGTAGCTTTACATAAGGAAACCCACGCTACTCTTGGCATTCTTCCCGGTTGAATGCCAAAATTACACCTAAGGCACCAAAAAATCTGCGTACTAGTATTATAAATGTATTTTTCCCAAAAGATTCTTTTAATCATACATTTCTTTACTAGCGTTTACAAGTGTAACAAATTCAAACAAAGGTTGTCAAGACCCGCGCTGCTGCCCCATGATGCACTGCATCTACAGCTTTACTAATAAAAGCACCGCCAGCGCTAGCTGTAGCAACAGCCTAAAGTATCGAGATTCGCATCATGCAAGATTTGCATAGTTATTACACCATGCTTTGTTCATGAAGCCGGCCCGCAGTGCGGAATTTCGCGGGGAAAACGCCGGGACAGGAAGCTTTTTTATGTTTGAAAATGCTATTTACAAGTTTATCTTTAAATAGCCCAGTAGAAATCAAACAGTTCAATGTTTGGAGATTAGCCTCTTTACTGATACAATATCCTTGCATCAGATTCTCAGCACATGCGATGGAAGGTAAAGTCCCCGGTTTTTTCACTGCAAATAATCAAAGCGTGGTTCCAACCGTAAACTTATGAATCTGTGACTGTAATATAAAGAAGTGTTGACCCTGAATTATGATTACGTTTTCCTGAACATTCCGTGGCTGTTGATTAGGCGTAACATAAAAAACATTGGGACTTAATTAAAGGTTGCCGTGCGATATACAGGTGTGGCCACATCTTGGGGATACTTCGGGTGCAGCCGCCGGCAAAAATGGGGTGCGCACTTTATTCACTCAGGTTTTTCTGCCGACTATCTCAGCTCACATGGTTGGGTTGGCGATGAGTGTCAAATTGGGAGTGGGCACTTTGTTTAGGGTGCATCCTTTATCAGAAGAAATACAGTAAGTTCTGTCTCAGGAATCCTTAGAACGCCCCACTTTTACAACTTCACACGGCTCCCTTGAACTTCCCTCCTAGTAACACCTAGAAAACCTCCTGCACATGTTTGGGTAGTAAGGTGATGTTGATTAACCGTTGTCTGTATTGTTTCCCTTCCAAAGCTTTTTATTAAATTAACGCTTGTAAGCATCTGTCAGCAGCCTAGTGACATCTCTGCACCTGACTGATTGTTCAGTCCTCGTCTACTCTCCAAGCAGAGGTTGAATGGGCAGATCGCCACCGTTTTATCATATGCCTTTTTTTTTTGCTAGCCCAAAGAATGGGCTAGCGAAAAAAAACCACGGCATATGATAAAACGGTGACGATCTGCCCATTCAACCTCTGCTTGGAGAGTATCCTCTTCCACAATAATGATGTAGCTGAACTGCATGTGTGCTTTTCTATCCAATGAATATGACTCTTACATTTACTAGGGATCCAATATTCCTGAAAACTATTCATCTGTATGAGAGTTGGTTCTGCCTTGTGTGTTTCTGGAAATCTATTTATCTTATTTAAGGCTCCAAATATCTGCCTGCTCATCAGGCAACTGCTTATGACGCAATTTTCAAACAGCTAGAGAAGTCAAGAGGAACTGGACAGGTCTAATAAGGGTGAAAACTTGTCTTTTGGCATGCATATGTTTAGCACAGTAAAGTAGGCTTTTTAGTTCCTTCAAAGGGTAAAAAGTTTTCAAGTCCTTCCCACACCATACATGTACAGGGCTCGAAATTCAGTTTTGGGAATTGGTGCACTGGTGCACCCAACCTAAAAAATTGGGTGCACCAAAAAATTTTTGGGTGCACCACATAAAATAAAGTAGAATGTAACTATTGTAAGCAAAACCTAATGACAAACCTAATTTATACTGTTCCTCTTCATGCGCGTGAAGGCACGCGATCTCGCCACGCAGTTTTGAAGCTTTCAAAATCGAATTTAACTCAAATTCTACCATCAAAATCTTAAACAAGTACTACAACAAAGATTTTATTATTTTCTTACACTTAGATGTCAAGAATATGCTGTCTACTAGTGTGCAGTGATACCTTTACACATTAAACCGTACAAAAATATTTGGGTGCACCAGTGCACCCACAGTAAAAAATTAGGTGCACAGGTCCAAAATTGGGTGCACTGGGTGCACATGTACCCAGTATTTCGAGCCCTGTACATGCATGTGGAAAATATCTCTGCTAGCCCCCGGGCCACACTGTTGTACAGGCACATGTACATGTGTACAGCAGGTGTATAGTCCAATGGTAGCACCAGTACTGTGTGTTTATACAGTTCTGAGATCTAAACAGACACTGTTTTTAAAGTCTTTGGTATGGTTGGGTAATTGGACCTACATGAACACTGTGTGCTCCTTATTACTAGTCTACTGGTACTACTGCCGTCTGTTTCCTTATGTTTTAAAACCTTAATTTGTGACTGTTGATGGTACAACAGGGTACGTCGCAGCCCACCTACCTCATGCCAGCGACCCAGCCGGGAGGTCAGTCCTACTATCTCATGCCGCTGAACGTTACGGGCGTGCCCACGCTGCAGACCATGAGTCACACCAGCCCCGTCATGCTGCAACAAGTCCCCAACATTGTCCAGCCGCCCAACGTCACCATCGTGCCACAGATTATACAGATGTCCCAGCCTGCCCCAGGTACGGCATCCAACAAACTACAAACATATAGTGTACATGTAGCTGGTTAAATCTGACCACCATTGGGGTAGGTACTGCACTGATACTGAAGCAAAACATCACTTGAATTTGATACGGCCAGTTAAAAACCTGCTGACCCTGGTCCTTTTTTTCGACGGCTGACAAGAGACATTAACTTAAGTTTTTAATCCGACATTTGAGTAATGAAAATTCAAATGGAATCCCAGAGGTCTTGCCTGTTTTCTTGCAGACTTACAGTATTACACTCTGTCAACAGATGGAGGCTTTTAACAGTTGTTGAAAAGGTAGGAATGTGAAGTAAACATTGAGCATTGATCACTTAGGCTGAAATTTTGAACAGAAAGACAATCCCTACCTACCGACCCTAATTTGTTCAGTACTGTAACTAGAAACATGATTTTTTGTTAGACCCCAGTACACAGAAACTTAAACCTACACAAGTTTTGAATCTGAATAAAAACAAACCAACACACAAGGGCTCAATCAAGGTTTGTTTGTTAAGAACCCTATAAGCTGCATTGAAGATAACTGTGATCCTAATCTGATCTCTCTGTGATGTTTACAGCATAGAAGTATGGAACATAATCCAAAACGAAAATGACCTCTTTTTAGAAATCACTGGTTGTCCCCTTTTTAATTTGGGGCGGTTGGAACTCGGTTAGGAGGGAGTCAACAGTCTACGGCTGGTGGGCAGGATGGTTTAGAGCAGGTTAGAAAGTTAGGGGTTTGGTCGGGAGTAAGCCATGTACTGTTGGGGAAATGCTTCGGACATGGTTGGCGAGAAAGATACTTAAATAGGTGTGTGTGGCCTAAAACTGGTTAGACTGCTTCCCACCTACTGCCAACAGGCATGGTCAGGAATGTATAATCAGTCATGTTTATCTATTTCTGTTTATTTAGCCAGGGTTGCCCATCTCAGTGTAAGACAAGTTTTTACAGTGGGGCCCTAGAAGACATACATGACATGTAACAAATTATATATACAAATACACATACATAAATCATATTCCAGTCCAGTCGTGAGGTCAGAGTCCAGCTCTCAATCTCAGCATACGCTTAAATGTTCCAATGTTTGCAGCTGTTCATTGTCAGTCATACCACCCAGACACATCTGTGGCTAAACTTATGCCTTCCACATTCTAGGTGAACTTGTGACTGGCTCAACTTTCTTTTGACATATGGAATACATTGAGGTATTTCTGGCAGATGTTTTGTGCCAATTTTTGTGTTGGAAATTACGGTTCAAACTAATGCTCCAGGATGACTTCTACCAACACAGATAAACTTTCAAGCTAAATAAGTGTTTTGTTTTCATTTCAGTTCCACCTCCTGCTCCTCCTACCTCAAAAATTGTACACATCATACAAAACACAACTCCAAGTACCACATCTTCAGCCTCAACCCAGCTGAAAACTTTCGCAGAACAGGCAAATACTAATGTGGTGAAACCCCTCTACAAGCTTGTTACTACCAGTCAGGCACCCAGCAAGACTGCACAAGTCACCCAGCCTGTGGGGAATCCTGTGCAGGCACCAAGGAGTACTTCAACAGCCACCACCAACCAGGAAACACAGCAAGTAATACATCACCCTATTGCCAGACCAATGCGGATTGCACAGGCTAAACCTGCCCAAACACAGGTTCACCCGGTAAAAATCACACAGGCACAACCAAAGCCTGTAGTGGTCACCACAAGTAACGTCGGACAAGTCACTCAGGCACAGACTAAACCTGCTGTGGCCACCCCAGGCCAAGTTCAAGCTACACAAAGTACACAGCTGCCGAAGAGTACTTGTGCCAAGGTAGTAATTCCCTTTGTTTTTCATGATAACTACGTATACATTTAATGTTTTGTTGGTGAATATTGAATTGATGGTCCACATCCAATTCCCCAGTGCTACAATATTAGTTAAGCATGAGTCTTGTGCTGCTAAGCTCTCAAGGAGAACAGGGAAAGACGCCATCCCGATCCAGCCAGGCTTACAAACAACACAGAAGAATCTGCAGAGTCAGATTCAGAAGCCATCTTTGCTAACTTTTTACATTTTCAACATTTTTAATGAAAACTTTGTTACGAAAAAAGGAATTTAGTGTTCTGAATGACAATGCCATCTAGTAATATCATTTCGACTTTTGAAATTTTATCTTTTCTTTTTTTTGTAGGCCATGACTCTGCATTTTTTCACAGGTCATGCGATCTTAATAAAGCATCAGATGTGTAATTAAGATCGCATGACCTGTGAAAAAATGCAGAGCCATGGCCTACAAAAAAAAGAAAAGATAAAATTTCAAAAGTCGAAATGATATTACTAGATGGCATTGAAAAGCCTCACGCAAAACCTTGTCCTCCATGTAGTTTGTCAGGTTGGCACAGCGCATATTTTAGTTTATGTACAGCTCCGCTAGTTTGCTGAGTCGAGAACCATCTCAAACCTGATTTTTTCAATCTGCAAATTTGCAGATTCAGCGCTCGTGAGTGCGACTCGCACACAATATGTATGCGACCAGTTTTTTGATAATGCGACTAGATTTAAAATCACGGTCGCACAGTGCGACTATCAAAAATTAAGACCTGCACCTAGATAATAGGTGCAGAACTAAGCGGTAAGCTGAAAAATAAACATTAGGTATTCAAACGCTACCGCGAAAATCGCCGGTGAATTTTCCATCTTGTTCCCACACCCGCGGTACAAAAATGTCCCTTCCAAGTAGGTATTCCAACGACGCTACCGCGAAAATCTCCGGTGAATTTTCCATCTTATTCCCACACCCACGGTACAAAAAATGTCCGTTTCAAGTAGGTATTCCAACGACGCTACCGCGAAAATCGGCTAACTACCGCATGGCGATCGGTAAATTTTCTACCATCTTCCTACACCCGCGATACAAAAACTATTCGTTTCTACAGGCAAAGTCACCCAGGAAAATAAAGAATATAACTTTCTCTTTCTCGTGATGTGTTTGTTTATCTTGTAAAATGTTTCAAACGCCAGAAATTTACCGATGAAAACGGCGCGGCGTAGCGCGCGCGGCCGTGATTCAAAACATGGCCAATTTCACTTCCACCTACGTCTTAGACCGCAGCAGAATGAGCCGATTACGAGCTTTAAATTGGTACCTGGAACAAAGGGAAAATTTATTTTTTGAGCATTAAAATTTGATTGTAACGAACTCTTTAATGATAAAAATTATCACCTGAATTTTTCTTGTTCTTGGTGTCAAAATGACGGCAAGAAACAGGGCTACGTTTTGATGTAATCGACATGTTTATATCATGCACACCGGCGAGGCGGCAAGCTCCTTTTCCCGATGGAGGTGGCCCTGTGATTGGATGGTCGCGCCGCGCGGTCCTGACGCGCGAAATTTTGACTAGATATTTGACTGGGCTGGCACAAACAGATCATTTTTGATACTATTGAGCAAGAATTTCAACGTTAGAATATTAAAGCATTTTTGATTGTTTGTAGACAGAGGGTGGGGGTGAAAAAAAATGCCAGTAGAAATGTTTTTAGGGGTTGAACTTAATGCCAGCAGTGAAGTTAAAAATCATGGAATGGGACTTAATTTGTTTTGGTCATGAAACCAATAGCTAAGTAACAGAGTTATCTATTTATTTATCATTCAAGGATATGTGAATCATTACTTGCCTTGTTCCAAGTAAAAAAATACCATTGTGTATTTTTCAACTTGTTGAACTTGAGGCACCGTGGCCCCCGGATAGGGGCCAGCCGGGGAACCTATGCCCAATTTTTTCGAAAATCTCAATACATCACTCAAGCTTATGTAATTTTTAATGTCATCGCAAATGGTCATGTGAATCATTGCTTGCCTTGTTCCAAGTTGAAAATACCATTGTGTATTTTTCAACTTGTTGAACTTGAGGCACCGTGGCCCCCGGATAGGGGCCAGCCGGGGAACCTATGCCCAATTTTTCTAAAATCCCTCTACACAGATATCATTTCCCCAAGAACTAACTAGATTATATACCACACATTGCCAGTTGTTCTGCACCATCAATGTAGGCTTTATATTTTATGATCTATTCAAATACTTTATTCCAGGTTGTTAACATTGATTAATAGGAGTATTACTTGGTATGGCCAAGACTTTTCTTGTTCTTCCAACTTTTTGTAGTGGTGCTCCTAGATTTTTGCTGGTGCCCCTAACTTTTTTGGGTTAGGGGCACAGTGCTCCTAGACCTAAAAGTTAGTCTGGAGCCCTGAGATTGTTTAATTTTTCTTCTGCAATCTTGAAAATCTTTCTGCAAATTGCAGACTGCAGGTGGGAATCTCGAACACTGGCCTAGAAAAAATACTGTTCAATGTATTTTCGATTTCGGTTCTTGAAAAACAAATTTTGATATCTCTTTTTTTAGATGTTGGCAAATGGGTTCCAACAAGTACAGTATACGATTGTAAGAGTAAAATGCAGTTTGAGCTTGAGCTACTCCATAATGCCTCACAACTGTACTTCACACTCGGAAATGTAAAATAGCTTAGTTAGTAGCACTGATGTTAGTTATTATTATGTTATCTAATAGATGTCTATTAACTCAAGGCGTTATCTAGATGAATACATAAGTTAATGCTATATTTCTGCACCGTTGGTCAGGATGTCATAACTGGAGATGTGTTTCTTTCACGCATGTTTTCCCCTCATCAACAGGGAGTCAACGTGTTGGTCATATTGGACTGGCACTTTGTGATAAATCATTCAACCCAACACGTTTTTTTTACAGACTTCCGCTAGTGCGACACCCGGTGGAACAGTCATGACAGCCCCCTCTAGCCTGCCCAAGAGGAGAAAGAAAGGCCTCCCCCCTCCCCGAGTCGTCGCCAAGATTCTGCAAGACAAGACAGTCGTTTACGTGAAATGTACGGAAAGTAGCTCTTCCACCAACAACACGACTACATTAACGCAGAGCAAACCCTCTGACAATGTCCAGCCTGCCACTGTCAGCAGTACTCCCAATGTAAGTGCTTTTTCTACCATCGCAGCATAGTGAGTTTTTGAATTGGAATGGATGTTGCAGTAAAGATGTTTGGTTTTTCCATACCCAATGAGAAAATGGGTTAAATTGTGCAGAATGATGTCCTAATTGTCAGTAAATCTGTCCTCACTCCTTACGGGCTGTTCTCCCTCCAGTTTGAGAGGAGAGGTCGGGCAGGATCATAAGTAATGTAACTTACTCAGATGTTGCACAACTGTTTGTAGTATAGAAGTACAAATGTCATATATATATATGTATGTATGTATGTATGTATGTATGTATGTATATATGTACTACGCAATTCCCACCGCCACTTGACTGGGCTGCCATTTTGTCCAACATTCCGACGAACCACCTAACACCAGATCAAACGTTCGAAGTTTTTTCACTGGAATTCTACAATGCGCCCCTTTAAAGGATGTGGTCATCTTGAAATCAAGTCAGGGGCTCATAAAAATCTGAACAACAAAATGAAATTTTTCAGTCCCTAGAAGACATGTGCCTTTACATTTCTTGGTAGGTTACCCCAGCAACAGTTCTGCCACGCCCAGTAGCTGTCCACCAGGCCCTGCAGAGCCCCAGCCCAATGGCCATAGTCAACACCATTTCATCAGCTACCAGTAAGTCTCGCTAAGGCCGCACCAATTTATTTCCTAATATTCCCAATAAAATAAAGAAACAAACACAGAAGGCTTGGGGGAAACTTGAAGCTGACTGTACATGGTGAAACTGCCTAAGATTATAATTATGTACATGTGGTAAGGAACAGAATTTACCCCCTGACTCTTGATTTTTTTTATCTTGTCAATTTTCCTGAATAGCCTTTTTGTTTAGATTCAAGAAGCAACAAAGGAAATTTTGTGCCTAAAAATCATTGGGAGAGCAATTAAGATTTCAACAGGAAACACAGATAGTTGTTAGGAACTGTTGACTTTGGAAAAAATTCAAACAGCTCTACTACATAATTTATAATAATTTTATTTGCAAGTTCTTGCCCGAGGGCTAATTGCAACATGAAACAATGCATAGCAAGGGTATTCTATACAGATAGTGCGAGTTAACAATGTTGACAAGTAGAACACATGGCTATTCTAAGAATTACTACGGAATCTACGCTTTTTGGATTTGACTTCTTTTTTGGATGCTGGTAGTTTATTCTTGTAACATAGTTCTCGGTTAAAGTAGATATTTCCTAACCCACCTTTAATAAGAAGTTGCCTTTAAACAAAATTAAAGGTAACCTTTTCGTTAGTTCAAAATTAGGGTATTATTTCTTACATTAGACTGTTTTACAGAAGTGTCCTCCTTGACGTACACCTGTCCACTGTGTAACAACAAGTTCTTCTCTCTGGCATCTCTCACCGCTCACCGACAGAACTGCAAGAAAAACATCTCAGCCCTCCCCTCATCGTAAGTTCTGTTGTGTCGTGAGGACATCATTGCAAAATCTCCAGATGCAAAGCAGGTTTTAAGTAATACAGATTTATATGAGTCTGCAGTATGATACTCAAAGACGATATGAACAGAATAAAGCACAAAATAAGACCAGAAATGCTGTAACCTTTGTCTATACTAAGCTTGGTTTAGCTGTAACATGCAGCTATATGCAATGTTGAAGTCTTTGAGTTGAAGATTGATACCATATGTGACTGGAGTAGTGAACCTAAGTAGCCTGACTAAACCACGCTTCAAGCAGCCGTTTTACTGGTGAGGCCCCTAGAAGCTTGATAGCTAACACAGAATATGGCACATTGTGATCCTGTTACTTTATGCATACATGGTTGTGCCCCCGACACCCCAAGTCAAGGTCATCATCGACTACGATGGACGGACATCATCACATCGTTGTGCTAACAAGTTATCCAACAGTTCCTAGTCTGACGTTGTCAATGAGCTTCAGCTCTATCTTTAAAAGAAAATGTAACGGGGGATGCCCTACCATCGCACGTTTTTTTTCGCGCTCTAACTCACGGCGCTCCATCGCTGGTTGCCAGAGAGTGGTCAGGTTTTGATGAATGAATTTTTAACACATTCATCTAAAGAACATACTTAGAGAAGAAATGTATTCAAACTGTTCATGGGCCCTTCACGCTCTGAGTTACATGCGGCAAACGCTGTGAGACGTTTTCGCGAATGTACGTTCAGATTTATTAGTGCTACGCTTGATAGTGTGCCTAACTTGGCACACTTTTATAATATTGCTCTCTACGGAAGTTGGTGATGGAGTTAAGAAAATGTAAATAAGGCTTGCAGTCTACTATATTCTAGCTTTCTTTTGACCGAAAAATTTTGACTATGTGCACTTCTCACGTCATGTGAGAAGGGCTATATCTAGCGCATCCCCCACAATAATTGCTCATGTTTTCACGGGAAATAGGCTACTACGCACTGTGTGCGTGGCTCGACGTACATTCTGTACGTATTGCATGCTGACAAAATAATTACGAAAAAAAGGAACCGCTTACATCAACAATACTCCGTCTACTTATTGTCTAATGTCTTCGCAATCTCTGTATTCAGTTTCCTTTTCATAGATGGTACCAATCACATGTTAGAGCATAACAAATCTCTGAACCTCGCTGTGCGTTAAAATCGCCCCGCAACCATCATGGCGAGGAAAAAAGGCAGGAAAACAACGTCGCCAGACGACACCGATATTTACGTTGTTTTTCTTTCGTCGGTTTTCTACTCAACAAACACTTAAAGACCCAAATTTTTAGTGTTTTATGAAGTTATATTTCTTAGTACGTGAATGATAGTTATGTATCAGCTTGGCACAGGTCCAATATTTAGGCGCCGGGACGTCTAGCTACGGAGTGACCCTCTACTCAGTCTACTCAGCGCTACCAGCATTATCGTCAAAATACTATTTTTCGACAAAACAAGGAATCAATATGTACAAATATGTTTTGAGTGCAAATGACAGCTATGTGCATGAACTTCATTTGTTTACCTTCCTTATCAGCATAGTCAGCGGTCACAAACACAGCGTACTTATACAAAATAAGGTCAGTAAAAAATCCGTGCGATGTTAGGGCGCGCGATGTTAGGGCGCCCCCCGTTACCTCTATTCTATCAAAGTGAACGTCAACGATCTCCTACAAGTGTGCTTTGTTGTTTTACCTCTGCCAATGATCTGTTGGTTTGTGTTGCCTTCCAGGCTCAGCCAACAGTCTGCTGTAGCGTCTCCACAGTCCACGTTCAAACTAACGCCTACATCAGCGCCCGGCAAGGCGCCCTCCCCGCCCAAGTCAATCCAGCTCAACATATCCATAGAGGAATATTACTATGGCAAGAAGGAACCTAATGTTTCCCCAAACAGTACAGAAGAGAAAGGTAAGAAGTGCGCCCATCATGCCTGAGTGGGACTCTAGGATTACTAAGGTGAACCTTTTTAGCTTTGATTCTATAAAATTAACATTTTATAAAGAAAAGGTTGTTCAAGAGTTTTGACTCCATGACTGTTTGCCTGGCTCGTTGCCAGTGAAGGTCAAAAAGATCCTCCCAAAAGTCCCATTCTAAGGGGTGGTATTGTGGATATGGAAGAGCAAGAAGTGGATTTGCTTCTTAGCATACTGTACATACATGGAATCATATTAGCATTCCCAACCATAGCATTTGACCCTCGCCCTGTTACACAGTAAATGTAACACACCAGTTTTGTACAGCTGTGTAAGACCACTCACACCGGGATGAACCCCTACTCATATCTGAGTCAGCTGGTCGCCACTATGCCAACTATTTGGTTGTGCCCACTATGACATGGTGTTCCCTCCCACCTCAGGTTTGTGTGTGTTCAAATGCTACACCTGCAGCAAGGTGCTGAAGTCCAACATCAAGTACATGAACCACATCCGCCACCACATCGAGCACGAGCGCCAGCAGAACCCAGATATCAGCGACGTTACGGTCAGTTTTCTTTTTACTCTGAACTTCATCATCAGTTTATGCCATCTTTTATAATGAATTATAGCAGGGTAAAAGCCTTGTTCTAAGTCTGGATGAATTTGGACTTTGGGAAAAAGTATTTCCTTAGTTTTTAAACAAAAGCTAATTTTTAAAAGGTAGTCCCATAGCCTTTTTGAGGCCATAGGTTGTTACCCACTGTGTCTGTGGCATGTATTAGTAATTAGAATGTTAAGTTTTATTCTATACTTCTACTTTGTATTATGTTTACGAATTCTTGCCATACTTTGTACCATGTACAATTATATTGTCGTGCAATAAAGCTCTTCTATTATCGGAAGGCGGAGCCCATCTCTCTCCTTCTACCACCTTTCACCTCCCCAACTGAAGTCAGGTATCCATTTTTACACCTGGGTGGAGTGGGGAAAGTCGTGTTAAGTGCCTTTCTCACGGGCACAACGTCTTGTCAGGAATCTGACCCTATCTGTCTCACTTTGGCTAGCCTATAGCGAATGTGGCTCCACCATCCTTAGTGAGAAGGTGTAGATGATTTCGCATGTTTTTACTGATCTTGATATCTTGATTTTTGTGCATCATGTTAACGTTGTACATATATGTCACCAGAAAGTAGACTAGATAGATAACTTGTTCAAAGTCCACTTTATTATATTACATTTATTATAAACTAGAGCTGAGCGGCAAGTTTGTTTGTTTTTTTCTCCCCAGAGCTGTCAGCGATGTTTCAAGAGATTTGAGACCCCATTCCAGCTGCAGTGCCACCTAGAGACCATGCACAATACTGCAAACCCTGACAGTAAGTCATATGTTGTGCACAATACTGCAAACCCTGACAGTAAGTCATATGTTGTGCACAATACTGCAAACCCTGACAGTAAGTCATATGTTGTGCACAATACTGCAATCCCTGACAGTAAGTCATATGTTGTGCACAATACTGCAAACCCTGACAGTAAGTCATATGTTGTGCACAATACTGCAAACCCTGACAGTAAGTCATATGTTGTGCACAATACTGCAAACCCTGACAGTAAGTCATATGTTGTGCACAATACTGCAAACCCTGACAGTAAGTCATATGTTGTGCACAATACTGTAATCCCTGACAGTAAGTCATATGTTGTGCACAATACTGCAAACCCTGACAGTAAGTCATATGTTGTGCACAATACTGCAAACCCCGACAGTAAGTCATATGTTGTGCACAATACTGCAAACCCTGACAGTAAGTCATATGTTGTGCACAATACTGCAAACCCTGACAGTAAGTCATATGTTGTGCACAATACTGCAAACCCTGACAGTAAGTCATATGTTGTGCACAATACTGCAAACCCTGACAGTAAGTCATATGTTGTGCACAATACTGTAATCCCCGACAGTAAGTCATATGTTGTGCACAATACTGCAAACCCCGACAGTAAGTCATATGTTGTGCACAATACTGCAATCCCCGACAGTAAGTCATATGTTGTGCACAATACTGCAAACCCTGACAGTAAGTCATATGTTGTGCACAATACTGCAAACCCTGACAGTAACTAAGTCATATGTTGTGCACAATACTGCAAACCCCGACAGTAAGTCATATGTTGTGCACAATACTGCAAACCCCGACAGTAAGTCATATGTTGTGCACAATACTGCAAACCCTGACAGTAAGTCATATGTTGTGCACAATACTGCAAACCCTGACAGTAAGTCATATGTTGTGCACAATACTGCAAACCCTGACAGTAAGTCATATGTTGTGCACAATACTGCAAACCCTGACAGTAAGTCATATGTTGTGCACAATACTGCAAACCCTGACAGTAAGTCATATGTTGTGCACAATACTGCAAACCCTGACAGTAAGTCATATGTTGTGCACAATACTGCAAACCCTGACAGTAAGTCATACGTTGTGCACAATACTGCAATCCCCGACAGTAAGTCATATGTTGTGCACAATACTGCAAACCCCGACAGTAAGTCATATGTTGTGCACAATTCTGCAATCCCGACAGTAAGTCATATGTTGTGCACAATACTGCAAACCCTGACAGTAAGTCATATGTTGTGCACAATACTGCAAACCCTGACAGTAAGTCATATGTTGTGCACAATACTGCAATCCCTGACAGTAAGTCATATGTTGTGCACAATACTGCAAACCCTGACAGTAAGTCATATGTTGTGCACAATACTGCAAACCCTGACAGTAAGTCATATGTTGTGCACAATACTGCAAACCCTGACAGTAAGTCATATGTTGTGCACAATACTGCAAACCCTGACAGTAAGTCATATGTTGTGCACAATACTGCAAACCCTGACAGTAAGTCATATGTTGTGCACAATACTGCAAACCCTGACAGTAAGTCATATGTTGTGCACAATACTGCAAACCCTGACAGTAAGTCATATGTTGTGCACAATACTGCAAACCCTGACAGTAAGTCATATGTTGTCCAGGATCATGAAAAAAAAACTGTTGGTAAAAATGATGATACTTTTTTTATCATCAGAGTCAGACAACAGCAAACACGATACTTATGAACACCATTTTCACCAATGAATTATTGATACATTGCATATCTAAGTTTTAAACTCCAGTATTTTCTGGCCAAATTCCTTATCATGTTGGCTTATGTGTATGTTTTTAAGATGGAGTACAGTACGCATTTTTCCCTATTAATTATTCAACATACCGTTTGGACATGAGTATACACTAAAGATTATTGTCATTGGTCAGGGTAAAATTGGATGATTCAGAGGAACATAGCCAAAATTGCCAACACACTTGCTACATTATCTCATTTTACAGTATTCAGCAAAATAGACAACTGCTATACTTGTTTGTTACAGCATTCTGTAAAATTTGTGAGATCTCGTTCAAATCTGAGAAGGCCCTGCAGAGTCACATGCTGCAGGATCACCAGCCGTGCGAGATGCCCTACGCCTGTAAGCTGTGTGGGTTCCGCTCCTCCGTCCTCGCAGACGTGGAGTCCCACTTCCGCAGGACCCACGAGGGAACTAAGAACCTGCTCTGCACCTTCTGCTTGAAGGTGAGCGGGGAGTTTTCAGTTACTGTAGGGTTTTACATTGTAACTTACTGTGATGACTTCAACTCACAGCAGGACAACTCAGGTTATGGTGTTGTGTTTTAACTTACTGTGATGACTTCAACTCACTGCAGGACAACTCAGGTTATGGTGTAGTGTTTTAACTTACTGTGATGACTTCAACTCACAACAGGACAACTCAGGTTATAGTGTAGTGTTTTAACTTACTGTGATGACTTCAACTCACAACAGGACAACTCAGGTTATGGTGTAGTGTTTTAACTTACTGTGATGACTTCAACTCACAACAGGACGACTCAGGTTATGGTGTAGTGTTTTAACTTACTGTGATGACTTCAACTCACAGCAGGACAACTCAGGTTATAGTGTAGTGTTTTAACTTACTGTGATGACTTCAACTCACAACAGGACAACTCAGGTTATGGTGTAGTGTTTTAACTTACTGTGATGACTTCAACTCACAACAGGACAACTCAGGTTATGGTGTAGTGTTTTAACTTACTGTGATGACTTCAACTCACAACAGGACGACTCAGGTTATGGTGTAGTGTTTTAACTTACTGTGATGACTTCAACTCACAGCAGGACGACTCAGGTTTTGGTGTAGTGTTTTAACTTACTGTGATGACTTCAACTCACAACAGGACAACTCAGGTTATGGTGTAGTGTTTTAACTTACTGTGATGACTTCAACTCACTGCAGGACAACTCAGGTTATGGTGCCTTCTTTTCCTTCTAAGAATCAAAATCTTTTTTAACTTAAGGTTGATAAATCATCAAAATGTTTGTTTGAAATACACTCAATGTTTAGAAAATAAATTTAAAAAAAAAGAATCACAATGATCCACCGCTCTGGACTTAAATGAAATGTAACAGTTTTGTACGTCAGTCAAGTTTCTGACACGATTATAAGTGGATGATTACTGCATGTGTCCTCTAGTAGCCTCTACTATATTTTTGTTCCACAGATAATCGTCCAGTGCCGTGCATTTGACGTTCACTGCCTGAAACACTTTCGCAAGAGCGACAAGAAGAAGTGCAAATCGTGTCGTTTACAGTTCCACTCCACGTCGGAGCTACAGCAGCACCGCAAACACGACCACGTGTCCTTCGCGCCCGCTCACGTCATCAAACAGCACAGGGAGAACGCCAAACTCAACTTCACATTTCAGAAAAAGGCCAATAAAATGCAGGTACTGTGGAATATATACATTTTGTAGTAATTCATTCAACAATGTCAGGGCTCAACATAGTTTTTTCTGCTCAACAGTCACACGCAAAATGACCTGCCCACAGACAAATTCTAGCTGCAATGCTCTGCCAGAGAAGTGAATTTTCAGTATGGATCTAACTGGAAACTTTTAAAATAAAATTGATTTTTCAATTCAGTTTTTAGAAAAAAGTTGTTACGAGGCCTTGTCAATAGTTGTATGAGAATGCCGAGAAAACGTTTGATGCAGGTGTTCCGGACCGTGTGATAATTTCCCGTATCACATAGGGTTTGGGAGTTGTATCACACGGGCTTCCATAGAATATTTAGAATGCATTTTTAGCGCGCCGGTTGTGCTGCCGTCGAAAATTTGAATACTGGATTCGGAGGTTGGAATCAATTTTGTTACAGTTTTGTGTTTGAGGACACAAAACTCCCTCAAGTTTTGGCGCATTCCGCATTGAAATGTGTGTTTTCTAGGGTCGGTATGACATAAATGAAATACAAAAGGGGTTATTCCCCATCACCCTCGGTCCCAGCCCTCCCGCGGGCGATCCAACCCGCGGTCGGGCTGGTACCTCGGGTGATACGGAATACCCCGTGTTGTATTCTACACATGTATATGTACATGGATCTCCAGCAAATATTGAATAAGGCCATTGTCGGCTTAAATTTGTCTTCTCTCAACTTAACTTAGGACACCCCCCTAGTCGGGACGAGTAGTAGCGCTGGTGTGACGGAGTACGGTGTGGCGGGCATGCCCAGAGGAATCAAACGGAGCCTGAACCTGACCTGCAGGCCGGTACAGGACCACCGGACACACACGTGTCTGGAGTGTGGTGCCAAGGTCCAGGACCTGAGCTCACATTACATGAAGGTTAGTATTCGTGCTATCTTTTTGAATCAGAAGGACCTACTCTGCTGTTGGTAAAAAGAAATCCTGCTGGAAACTTCATCTGTGTTGGTAGATTATACATGTACTGTCCTACCCAACACACTAAACATGGGGACACCATAGACTTTCTGCAACTCATGATCCACTGCTCACCAAGTCACATGCTCTATATGCATAATGTCATGTTGTAGAAGTGGTGGATTAACTCAACCCTTCACAAAGACTTTTATTTGCTGTATATGATGATCTATAATTACAGTCAAACCTGCCCAACACCTTGACCTGGAAACATGTTATGAGTGGAATCCTTTTCGTGGCGACCACCTGTCCGTCGCGACCGTTTCTGCTCGGTCCCCGGGGTGGTGGCCATGAAGAGGATTCCACTCATAACATGTTTCCAGGTCAAGGTGTTCAAATATATACAGTACGTAGATGGATGGAAAATTACATGATTTTAGACAGCATGACCCCCACCAGGTTCAATTCTCATGGACAAAAAGATCCTACGAAAAATTTCATTTTCCGTTATCGTTGTAATATTTGTATACCGGTACATAGTGTACAAATTTTTGTCATAATTTTGACTAAAAAACTATATCTGCCTCAATGATCTCACAGCGCCCTCCCGTATTCACATGTTACGTTAAAGTAAGGGTACACACACACACACACACACACGCACATAAAATCTAAGTTTTAAGGCAAATCCCTAGAAAACACCTGCCGACCCCAGCCTTTTTTTAGGCACCGATCGCTGGATAAAAGGGGCAAAAAGTTTTCGATCTGACAACTGAAGAGTGAAAATGGAAAAGTTGTGGTACCGGACGAAACCAAGATGGCGTCAGGGACCAAGGAACAACATGTCTCGACCGATGTTTTGCCCACCATGAAGTCATTTTTCAGGGAATTTAGTTGAAAATACAACAAATGGATAGTAATTTCTCTGAAATCCGACTTTTTGACGCCATACACTACGTAATCGTTTTGAAAATTGAGTTTAAACCGAACCGAGCTTGCGGTAAACTATAAGATTACGATGGGTACAACAAGATCAATATTTAAGTATTCACAAACCTTTGTATTTACAATGTTTATAGTGGGAACGTTTTATCAAAACACTTCATGGAGGAATCAATGCTATTCCATATATTTTTGTGCGTCAAGGTCTCAAAAACATTTTCGCAAAATCCGACAGCAAAATCCTATGTCACCACACGCTTAAATGAGGCGGTCACCATGGGCAGAGATAAGGCTCTGTGCGTTCCCAATTGGTGGCGGTCGCGTTGGACGGGTGGTCGCCTTGGGCAGGCAGCTTAATGCTTGTGCCCACATGTATGGGGAAAGTTATCGGGACCGAGAAAAAGCGGTGGCCATGGCCAGGTGGTCGCGTTGAAGAGGAGGTCGCCTAGGCGGGTTTGACTGTATATGACGTTAAACCAGATAGTTAGTTAGTGAGTGAGTGAGTGAGTGAGTGAGTGAGTGAGTGAGTGAGTGAGTGAGTGAGTGAGTGAGTGAGTGAGTGAGTGAGTGAGCGAGCGAGTGAGTGTGAAAAGTTTTTACCATGTAAGGTTACATTGCTAACCTGTTAGCCACCTTAGAGATTTTTTATAATATTAATAAAAGCTATCAATGTAAGACCAGACTAATAGATTTGATCCACTCATACTAAGTGTGGTGGGTTCTTAAACGTGCTCGATGTTTTGGCTCAAACATAGTACATCTGGCTGTACCTCCCATCCAAGAGGACACCTTTAACTAAAGCTGACTGTTATTTTCCTGATCTTCAGTATGTGAGCTGTTCCAAGTGTCGCTACAGCACATGCTGTTCCCGGGCGTATGCCGATCACATGATCTGTCGTCACCAGGCGCAGGGCCGACAGCGGATAGTGTCGGCAAACATGTTCCAGGTACGGCTGCTCCCTGTGACTAATGTCAGCAAGCTGCCTTACACATATGGTCATTAGTTATTATCATGTCTTTAGAGAGGCGAATGTCGACCAGTTGTCAGAGTTGTCAAATTGATTCATGATATAGAATAAATCATTGCTTTTTGTATTCTCCAAAAAAACAGGACATGGAAGGACTTTGCTTTTTACTTCCCAGGTTCAATACCAGTAATATTTAGTACTGTCAGTTTAGTATGTTTTACACTATCATCACATAACTTACTGTTGATATCCTAAAATACATAATCAATGATAACCAGAGCATTACAAAACTAAATTAAAAGTGTTATCAACACCCATGGGTGCTTAGTCACTGACAGCTAGCCCAACAGAACTAATATATTTTACAGTAAAACCACCTGTTCTTGCTTCCCCAGGTGGACATGTACACCTGTGAGACAGGTATGAACCTGTCTTGCGGCTGCAGTTATTCCACCACAGGTGGCAGGGAGATGGCAGAGCACCTGCAGGCCTGCTACTTCAAGTCCTGTTTCATCATGTCCTCTCCACTCAAAATCAATGTGCAGAGGTAAGAAGCGCCACCTAGCCTTTTGTTGAAAATCTGCAATCCTTTGTCAGCTAAGTCGATGTGATAGTAAGAGTTATTCTGATAAAGCCTTTGTGTCTCTTAGAATATATAAAAAACAGATTGTAAACATCATGATCATTGCATTAAGAAATTAGAGAAAGGAAGCTTTGACAGAGAATTTAGGAACTGGCTTATAGATTTCTCTCATTTCTTGGAGGTAGCCCCCTCTTTTCATTAGTGATTGTTTATGACTGATAAAACTTTTTAATTTCTTCCCAAAGCCTCACTGGATTTCTCCGTAACAGTCAAAACGCTGGTGAGATACACTCTGCTAAGAGACCACGATCAGACACCCTAGGGTACGTACATGTTATAAAGGTCACAAAGAGGTTTGATATTTCTTCATGTTAACAATAGCTTCCTACATGTACACTTCAGTACAAATGTATAAGAAGTGTTACAGATGTAGCTAGTAGTTACAGTTAATTAGATGAATTACCATGCTAAATTTTCTGTGTAAATTTTAGACTAGTGATGCTCAACACGGAACAAGAGAAAATGTGAACACGTATCCAAAGTTCCAAACTGATCCTGTGGCAATAAAACGGTTGGTCGTCAGTATTACAATTAGGGCTCGTGATGTTGCCAGCATGCAGGTAGAATTGAAGCTGTGAATTTTGGATGTGTACCTAACCTGTACTGATCCATATACTGGGTACAATACGGTATTGTGTATTTTAGTTTACAATACTGACCCTTACCACCGTGGAATGCTAAGTACAGAATTGAACTTACATCCTTCATACAATCTATTCTCCTGTCAGAGTGGTGTAGGTAGAATTTGTCTGGTACAGGTCATTTTGAATGTTAAAAGAAGTATTTTGAGCCTTAGATTTTGTCCACATGCAAGCAATTATATGATTGATTTAGTTGAATAAAGCTGATAAATGCATAAAACAACATGAACAGATACAGAGCAAAAACAAAAACATGTTAGAAATAAATCTGAGAATTAATGTTGTGACTTGTGTTGTTGCAGAAGAAGTGGTGTTGAGTTTGTAGACCTTACAGAGGAAGAAGAGGATGATGACATGGCCCCCGGCTCGTTTGTCTGCCCCCACTGTGACCTTCACTTCAACCTGCGCATGCCGCTGACCCAGCACATCAAGTTCTGTGGACCTCAGCAGAGCCGTGGGCAGGACGACGACACCTACACTGTGTGAGGCCCAGGAGGAACTTTTCAAATTTATTCAATTTACAATTTCTTTGAAAATACTGTAAAATGCCCATTAAAGTTCATTTCCTAGGGAATTGATTTTTGGCAACTGTTGACAGGCATTGTTCTTATGTATGGCAGGAAAGACCTTGGCTACTTTTGGCAGGAGTTAATCTATTTCTGCAAGTTTTTTCCTTACTTAACATTATTCCTTGTTTAGAATTGCTACTTGACTTTCAATACCAAGATTGTAAAACACTAGCCTGATCAAGCTAGAATATATACAGTGAGAGGGAGTGAATGTTCTATAACTACTTCATGTGTTTTCAGGTCTATAAAACAGGAGCCAGAAGACCCTATTGTTGTGGTTGATAACGACGAAGATATGACTGCTGATGATGAGGACAACTTAAAGTTCACGAATCTTGAAGTCGACTCCCCAACTGAGAACGAGGGCTCAGAACAACAAAGTGACAGTGAGGAAAGAGATGAACAGAAAGAATGGGAGGCCAGCATTGGACTTGATGCACCAGATATCAGCAGCAACACTGTTACAGAGCACCTCCCTGCAGAAAGTAGCAGTACTGCAGAAGACATATCCGAAGGGGTCAATGTTGGGGTAGTTGTCAAAATTGAGAAAGAGGAGGTGGACAGTCTGATGGACCTGCAGATTCCAGAAGAGCTCCACACAGCAGAAGAGAGTGGTACTGCAGCGGACAATACATCTAAAGCCAGCAGCACAGAAATAAGTATCAAAGTGGAGAAAGAAGAGGATAACAATGTAGAAGAGATTATCAATGAAGAAACTGTCATCAAGAAGTCAGTTTCAAAACACCTTTCCGTTGACATTGAGCAAGATGTTACAAAGGAGCCTGAGTTGGATGAAGAACTTGCTGAACAAATTCAGCCAGCTACAGAGCCCAGCATGGACAGCTGTGATGCTGCTCCAGCTACAGAGCCCAGCATGGACAGCTGTTATGCTGCTCCAGCTACAGAGCCCAGCATGGACAGCTGTGATGCTGCTCCAGCTACAGAGCCCAGCATGGACAGCTGTGATGCTGCTCCAGCTACTGAGCCCAGCATGGACAGCTGTTATGCTGCTCCAGCTACAGAGCCCAGCATGGACAGCAGTGATGTTGCTCCAGCTACAGAGCCCAGCATGGACAGCAGTGATGCTGCTCCAGCTACAGAGCCCAGCATGGACAGCAGTGATGCTGCTCCAGCTACTGAGCCCAACATGGACAGCAGTGATGCTACTCCAGCTACAGAGCCCAGCATGGACAGCTGTGATGCTGCTCCAGCTGCAGAGCCCAGTATGGACAGCAGTGATGCTGCTCCAGCTACAGAGCCCAGCATGGACAGCAGTGATGCTGCTCCAGCTACAGAGCCCAGCATGGACAGCAGTGATGCTGCTCCAGCTACAGAGCCCAGCATGGACAGCAGTGATGCTGCTCCACAAGAACAGCAGGAAACTACGCAGGCTGGAGAGGAATCTGAGTCCGATGTGGCAGAACAGGAAGACAAGCAATCAGCCAATCAGGAGTATACTGAAGTTGAAACGAATACAGTGTTGGATAATGCGTTGGTCTCAGATGATCAAGAACACATAGAGACTGTAGCCATCAAGGCGATACAAAACATTGCTGAGGAATATCATGTGGAGGAGCTAGGCTGTACAGAAAGTGCTCTTGAGAGACCCGGCACAGAAAAGAATTTGGAACCAGGGCAGGAGATCTCAAGTAGTGCTGTAAGACAGGAGTAGCTGATGCCACAGTAACAACAGAAACTAGCTAACAGCAGCGGCATTCTTCAACATGTAAGACTTTACAGGTTTGCTCACAAAACAATTGTCCGAGGCCACGTGGATTTACCCCAGTCGTCTGATGCCACTTTGTAAACAGTCTATACCACTAAAGGACCGTTTGTGTTGAAAACTATGAATGAAAAAGACCACTGTTGAACTGATGCATGTTTCTGAAACGTGTGCTAAAATACAGGTAGCAAACATACATGTTATTACTGAGCCTCACCTAATAGATGCATTTTTATACCACAAAATATTTCTTTGCAATCAGATGGTAAGAGTTGTAGTTAACGTTATCTACAAGCAGATAGGTAAAACACCCTACCACTCAGCCTGAGATGATTGTATGTCACTATGACTAGTGATGGCTGAAAGAATGGAGTTTCGGCTGTGGTAGCCTTTTAGCACCAATTTTGGGTTTGTTTTGGGGTTACTTAGACAAAAGGGAGAAGGTTAACTCATGATACACATAGTTATCTGTCAGTACTGAACATGGAGGGAATTTTGTGTTGTAGTATTATAAAGTGAGCAAGAAAATTGTTTGAAAATCATGGCTTTTTCTATTTACTGAAAGGGCAAACAAACTACCATTCCAAGTAGGGGGTATACATAGATGTTCTTCCAGTCGTTAAGTGTAAATAGTTATTAACTCACCACCACTGTTTTTTGTTTCGTCCTTCTTAGTGGTTGTAACAGACATCAACATTGTTTAGGGTATTTAACATAACATTCACAAACTACATGTATGTATCAACATGTTTGTGTTAACTTCAGTGGGAATTAGCAAGAAAATGCTAAGAAAAAGATGCATCTACATGTACTTGATGGTTCTCATGTAAGATAACTTGTTGTCAATTAATGGAAATTTTAGAAGTCATTTCAAGAAGGTCTTTGTACTAATTATATAGTTATATTTACCGTACTAACAAGCCACTTGTTTCAATCCCTAAGTGAGGTCTCTATGCATTGCCCGTGTTCTACAGTGGACAAAAAAGCCGACAAAAAAACTTACAGAGACGTCCAAATCCAGCAGAAGAGAAACCTCTGATTGGAAAGTTGTCTTTTTCTGTAGATAAACACTTAAAATGTGATGAACGACAAGAGTGTGTTTAAAAAGATGTAATAAAAGGAGACATGAGACACAGTCCTGTAACAGTAGCCTTTATAAGGACGCAGCAGCTGCAGTTTAAGGTGTTTTCAGTTTTCAGCACTTCATAGTTTTCACATTGCCGGGCATTGTTGAATTCTTAGTCCCTGCATACATCAAAAGAGACTACTGACAGTATTCTGGCTAGTTACTTTTGTTAGAAACATTTAGTATTATGTTTTAACCACTGTTCTACTAAATATATTTAAGTAGATAGATCAAAGGTACAAATATTAAAACTTTGTATTGCATTCCAAAAGTGTGTGCTGTTTATTGTGATGAGAGTTAAACTGATATTGATCAATACCTTCGCCAGAGAGTTGTGTTTGGTGTTCGGGTAAAAATGCCTGAGTGGATTGTGTTACGATTTTATATATGGTTAGTCCATGTATGAGGGAGCTTCAGGCATTAGCCTCAAGCGTTAAACCTCTGCACGTGAAAGAACCCAACACACTTATCGGGAACAGAAGGGGTGACCCGTGTGCTAGGCCCAAAACGCGAGCCGTAGCGAAGCTACATTGCACTACCACTAGCTACTTGAAAAAGCATCATGCTTCACCTCAAATGAGGATGCCTTCAAACGAAAAAGGAAATAGTTCTTGAGACCTCGAAATGATTAGATTTTGGGCCCCCTATCGGCTTGTTATGGTAGCTTACGGGTTAGTATCTTAATTAAAGTCGTAGATAGATTTGGACTGGTAAAGTAAGTGAAGGTGCACATGATTACACACTAAAGGTTTTAACTAACTTGACTTAATTTGCAAAATCTAAGGGGGGAAACTAGTGTTACGGCCCTTTTTCGTAAATTCTTATTTGGTTCGCTCACCAAATTACCAAAATACAAAATTGCCAAATCACAGTGGTAGATAACTAGATAGCTCTTCAGCCTGGAAACCACACCGTCGGGAGCTCCCCGGTATCTCGGCTTATACGTAGTTTACGGCTCCAACCGTGTGTTTTTCCATGCGATAAAACGGCTGTGCGTCGGTAACGTTAAAGACCTCCGATGTCACCGGCCTGCTTTCGCACGTTATTTTACTCGATTAGCGATGTCGGTGTTCAAAACCGACGTCGGTTTCCGATGCATCGATGTCGGTTTTGGAAACATCGATGCATCGGAACATCGATGCATCGGAAACCGACGTCGGGGATTAGCATCGAGGATTAGCATCGAGGATTAACACCTAAAACCCTATCGAGGATTAAATCCAGTTCACACCTCTTTCACACCTAGGTAAGGAGGTGTATTTGGATGTGTATTTGGATCAACTAGATAGGCACATTACCTTACGCTTGGACAATCACCAATGGTGTATTCAATACTTTTTCAGGGAAAACACTATAAACACCCTCCAGATTAATTTTGGACTTTCTATTGCACTTTGGACTAATGCTTGTAGCCTCTGACAGCTTATACTTACAGAGATGATATTTTGTGAACAACTTCCTTGCCACTTTATGGATCATAATGACCCCCAGGGGGGGTCGTCACGCGCCGTTGAAAATCGAAAAACCTTCAGATTTTTCCCGAAAATCTTCAGATTTTATGGAAAATCTTCAGATTGTTTGAGATAACCTTCAGATTGTTTGCAAGAATCTTCAGATTGTTTTGAGATTGGTTTCAAAGAACCTTCAGATTGTTTCAAAGAACCTTCAGATTGTTTCAAAGAACCTTCAGATTGTTTCAAAGAACCTTCAGATTTTTTAATGTGATCTTCAAATTTATGTTTCAACTTCCCTTAATATTGATTAGTATGATATGAAAATTGATAAGAATGGTTTTATTGTTGTGTGAGTTTTGTACTTTTGATGGGAAAATGGATCTAACCAATCCTGATTAGCTCCTTTCACTTGCAACTCATGGCTTTAAAGTCGAACAGTTCTTTGTGGGCTTAAACAGAGCGACCTGTCTTTAGATAGCGCGAACTTAGCGAACATTATGTAGTTGTTAAACGGAGTTGGTAGAGAAATCCATGTTCTCGGGAACAACGATTTTGATCGGAGCCTCATATCGAACCTGACTGCAATATTTATCCTTGTTCGCCCCTCAAGCCCTGGATAACAAACGTACGCTTACTATTGTTTTGGTGGTATAATGATGAATACTGCATTTGGATGCAGTTGTCATAATGCCGTGGGTTTGACACTAGATGAAAATAAAAATCCACTTGAATCAACTGTCAGTTCTACATGTGTATTGTTGACAACCCTACGAATGGTAATAACTCCTCATTATTATAATAAATTACCTATGTCAAGTCATGGAATTTTACCGCTTCCGAGACAGCATCGGCTTCCAATGTGATGTGCAATGTAGTTATACATATAAATTTCCATCACTGGTTGTGTTACAGGTACTAACTTGTAAATGACAGCAGAAAATTTGTGATTTCATAAAACAGTCGTGGGTTCAAAATTCAGCTGCTATGTGTTTTGCTACTTTGCGGTAGATATATTTGGCTTGTTCATTGTTATTGCAACCATTTGATCAACCTGGTTTATAGGTCTTCAAAGATGTGTTTTATCCATGACGTTTTAGTTTTTTTAAGCTTGCATGCAGTTGATATATCATTATGTGGCAAGAATGCAACTTCTGAAGATGCCTCAGGCCTGGAAATAGTGGGTGCATGTGCACCTGTGTGCACCCAATATTGGAGCTGTGCACCTAATTTTTGACTGTGGGTGCACCAGTGCACCTAGATATTTTTGTAGGCTATAAGGTAAGGGTACTATTGTACACTACATGTAGTATACGGAGAATACAGAAATGTAAGTATCTTGACTTACTTGCCTTTTAGACAGAATAGCTAAAATTACCCTTTGTTGTATTCTACTTGATGTATCTAGTTAGCTATAGAATTACAGGTTGTAGTTCTTAAGAGCGTTAAACTTGGAAATTTTGTTTTGCTGACATTCAACTTTATTTTATGTGGTGCACCCAAAATGTTTTCTGTGCACCTAATTTTTTTTTGTCGGGTGCACCAGTGCACCTATTTCCAAAAATGAATTTCGAGCCCTGTGCCTTCTTGTTAAACATTGTGCATGCAATACGAAGCAGTGTTACATCAAGTCATCTCCAAGCAGATAAAGAGAGTTCTCTCACCAGTGGAAAGACTTGCTGAACCAAGTTGTGTTAAACAAGCTGGACCCTACATGACTGTATATCTTCTTGGAGATTTATGTTTGCCAGGGTATCACATATAGGGCAAGCATACATGTGTAGATTCAAAATGATATAAAACATGTATGAGTGGAACTTGGCTGTCACCTCAGTATCCAACTACACAGAAAACAGATGCAGACAAATTACTACCACCTTCAACATTCATGACTGGCACAACCATACAGTAGGTTAGAATACACCTACATTGTAGGTGTAGCTCCTTAAGACACCATGCACAGGATCTGTGTGTTGTTTGCCAAAACTCTATTATGCTTTCCCTACTTTCAGCATTCTATGGCTCTCCATGTGTCAGCATAGATGGATTCATACTAATCATAGGCCTAGACAAGACCTAGAAAACATCTCTTCAAGTTGTCTTTGATTGAAAGTAAAATTTCTTACTCATTTGTTGGTTTCTCATGTTTTGCAGTGGCCATTATTCTGTGTTCAAAGGACAGTAGCTGTTGATATCATCTATTTAGAGAGGTGATGACTTGTTAATAGCTTTTTAATTGATTGGGAGGAGAAGTCATTTCCCACTACTCCGCCCACTCCATTACTACTGGACTTGCTAACTGTAGTAGCAGGCACAGCTTGAAATGATTATTTGCTGCTGACTACAAGATCTGTAAGAGAGATATGGAAACTTTAGAACAGATCATCAGTACGGATATCATCCTAAGGAAATCTTTGAATGTACAATAAACATTAGGGATATTACAAAGTAGCCCTATAGCACCCTATTACATACACTTGAGCTTCACTGTATAGCGGACTATACCCTGTAGTGTATAGCGGAGTACCTCGGTCGATTTCTACTATTTTCCCAACGATAGGACAGGGCCTGGTAGAGGCTGTAAATTTGCCCTGTCAAAATGCAAGGAAAACTGTCTAGATTTCACACTTTTCTGGGAAGGGTGCCCACAAACCCCTACTTTGCAACCTTTAGTGCTTGCTGTGATGCTATCACCGTACCAATTTGCCTTCTGCACCTAATCTCCTACTCTGTAAAAAGTTATGGTGACTACCTGAGTTGTGTTGTCTCAGGCATAGCCTCCTTTGCAAACTTTCTAGTTGCTACTGGCATTTATTTCTAGGAGAGCGCGGGCAGCAGATAGCATTTCTCCTTCAAAAGAATCTGGCCCCAGCGTGTTATAAATCACGAATCAGTGCTCCCCCCACTCCAAATTTAATGCCAGCACCACCCAGAAAGCCATCAAATCTCATACTCTCCAAGCAGGAGTCCAGCTCCGGCTGGTGTTTAATGTGTTTTGGAGAGTTTTGGGCGGGCTTTATATTTCATCCGTTTTCCTGATATCACCCAGTCAAAATAGAAAATGTGACAAAAACGCCAGGTAAACAAATCAAAAACCAGCCGGAGCCAAACCTACGCATGTATTCTTGGAGAGTAGCTATCTCAGATCCTAGTCTTGCCTGGTCTTCCCATCTGGGAGGAACCCCTGCTGAAATCATTATTGACACAAGACAGTAAAGAGAGAGTAGAGCTGCCATCCAAACAGACATCCAGCAAACTATTTGCAATGTTTTTATGCAATTGTGAGTTAATAGTGCCAATGATGATGATGAGTTAAGTGCCAATGACTTTAAAAAACTAGTTCTATAATGTATATGTACCAAGGAATATACTGCACATGAAAAGAATGGGCTCTTTCCTAGGGGTAGGAAGATATGATCAGCTTGGATGACTAATTAGTTACAGGACTTCCTCCCCTGGGCATTCCCAGGCCAAGAGTTTCCTTGTTACCACCAGCCACCAGCTTGTGGAATCAAGGATCCTTCAATGGTGGAATCTAGGAGCTGGGGCAGGGCCATTCAAGGAACTCTGCCTGGGCTTTTCAGGATCTTTCAGCCCTTTGCCTGGGCTTTTCAGGATCATGACAGATCTGTACCAACTTCATGTACAAAAAAATGAATTGAGATAAGCAGTGATCTCAAAAGGTAAATTTCACGGTATTGATGAGAAGGTTTGTTTTTTCAAGCATGATAAATTCAAACCGTCTTGAGGAAGGCAGCGCCTGTTGTGGACTGGTCTATTTTCTTCCGCTGTGCTCGTGCATTAGCTCCTTCCAATGTCGATCTAGTTGAGATTTGAACTGGTTTTGCTGGAGACTACACTCTCTGGTAGAGAGTGCCAAATGTTTAAGGTCAAACAGTATCAGTACTACGATGATACAAATCCACCAGACAATTTGGTGATCATCATGTGTTGGTGGCAAGAAGTTTTGAAATTAAGAAACGATCTACCCGTATGTGCTCTTGAACATTTAGCAAGAGATAGAAATGAAAACAAAGGGGCAGAAGGATGTGCATTCACACCCTGTTTATTTAGAGACTTTACTGAATGAAATATTCTTCTTACACAGCTTTCAAAGCTTTCGGTATAGCCTGGATGCCAGACCCCAAATCTCCAAAATATCTATCCCACGGTCTGGCATTCAGGTTGAGCCAGGCCTGGGCTGAGCTGAGTTTCAGCAGGGCCTCTTCATGGGCTGTTTATGATAAAAACCCACTTCATGCAAGAGGTACACAGATGGTCTCTTGAGACTAGACTCCCAAAGAGGAGATCTGATCATGATAATAAGCCCAAGCCCAACAACACCAGAGAGAAGAGACCACAGGCAGTGCCAGGGCAGACTGCTGACAACAGTACATCTGGGATCAATCAGCCACCAGTTTATAGACTTGAAAATATAGCCTCTACCAGGCCCGTCCTGTCGTTGGGAAAATAGTAGAAATCGACCAAGGTACTCCGCTATACAGGGTAGTCCGCTATACAGTGAAGCTCAATCGATACTTGAACTTCACTCAAGTTCACTGTATAGCGGACTACCCTGTATATCAGAGTACCTCGGCCGATTTCTACTATTTTCCCAACGATAGGACGGGGCCTGGTAGAGGCTATTGAAAATTGTCCAGTATCGAAGAATAACCAAATTTACCAGTCTGAGAAGTTGGGCAGAGAATTGGTTTTGCTAGCTTAAGTTGACACAACTGTTGAAATGGTATTATATTTATAATTATAATCCTTTGAAATGGTATTATATTTATATTTATAATCCTTTGAAATGGTATTATATTTATTTTCGACCAATTCTGAGTCATACCAAAGACTTTGTAAAGATGGTATATACTAAGTCTTGTGAAACAGTATGGAAGTTATACACACTTCACTGCCAGTGGACTAGCCCCCTGCTACAGTGATTGCGTCACAGTGTGGCCCAGGGCTATGAAACGGAGATGGGCACCGCCCTATACATCAATAATGGTGTGGGAGGATTTAAACAAAAAATTACATATCTACAATTCTTCTTTGGATCCACCGGTCTATAAAGTTTATATATAAGGTCTATATAATATAGTGTGCCCTGATGCTACAATCCTTTTTTGGCCAAGGACATACAGTCCTAATGGTTGGATAAGGCAAACATTTCTTAGCTTTAAAGTAAAAGAAGAAGAAAAATCCTTAGCCTCTACCGGGCTCCGTCCGATCGCTCGGAAAATAGTAGTAATCGGCCAAATAGAGTGAATAGTATGCCAGGGGTACAGTGAAGCTCAATAGGGGACTACCTTGTATAGCGGACTACCCCTGACACTCTATTTAATTATTTGGCCTATTTCAACTATTTTCCCAGCGATTGGATGGAGCCTGGTAGAGGCTAAGAAATCCTGGCGATGGTATTAGAATTGCATAGACCTGTGTCATCCCAGTTAGCTTACATGTACCTCAGTCTGCAAAACAGTCTGAGGAAAATTCATTACGCTTTATCATTAGCTATTTATTAATAGTGTAATGTGGCTTTGTTACGGCTCAAATATTTTTAGCCAAGCACGTTTTGGTTCCAGGGTCACCCCCACTCGTGTTGGGCTCTTTTACATGCAAAGTTTGATGCCCAAAAGCTCCTTTACTACAACAAGGGTGCAGGCTTTATGTACCCCTCCAATGCAGTCTCCTTCGGAATGCTGATATGATACACTGTACTAGCATACTACACCATCTACATGTACCATGTCTACTGTATGGCTCCCATAGTTGCTCCAAGGTCACAGGTTTAAAGTCATTGATTTGTTGGCCTCCTTGCTGGCTAACACTAAATCTCTACTAGTAGTATAAGGGTACAGGTGACGCTGTCATATATAAAGGACCATTAGAGAGACGCATATATGCGTGCCATGTGGAAAGCAATATGTCAGACCCTACATTTGCTTGAAGATCAGCTGACACCAACCAAGCTGGTTAGAGCAAATATGGACAGGACTGTACCCAAACTACCATCTGTGTACCCAGAAGTAAGCTGGGGGTAACACATCTTTGCTCATACAGTACAAAGGAAGCAGAAATTTTGTCTCTGCATAACGATGGGCTTTCCTGACCAACTTTGTCAGACAGGAAAGCCATCTGGGAAGGTGTTTCTCCTTTTCACTATAACCTCCTTGTGTGACCACAATGTATTGTTCCTAGCTTCCCCCTTTCATAAAGTTGGTATAGTCCTGGAGGCAAATGGTTTGTCTTTGAATTCTCCCCAGGGAGGCCTGCTCTCAGCTTTTACTGAAACCTGAGTGAGTCACTGAGTGTGAATGCCTGCATTTCATTCTCTGGGCTTGCTCTGGCATGGGAGGAGCTATAGCAGGCTGTGATCTGTTCTTAATGATGTGCTAATTGGTCATCATCTCTGCAACAGTTGAAAGGAATTATTTGCCAGGAAATTATAGAAAGTTAGGTTCTATTGTAGTTGTAGTGGTACCGAAATGAAATGATATGCAGAACTTTCTTGAAAGTTGGAACTGAGTGCAGAATGGTGTAAGTTATCTCAAGTTGGCCCTTCTATGACCACGAAAGAAATGAGACTAATCATGAGGTCACCTTTTTCCCACCACGTTTACAGACAAGAAGAAAACTACTCTCTTCTTAACAATGACAATGACAATAACATCACACACAGAATGAATGGGACCCAATATTAGTTAGAACGACATGTAAGTGTCAGTGGTTAAGACTAGAGTAGTCACATGTTATACTGTTCATCATTGTCTGTCTGTACTTTCCGTGTTACATGTACTTGCAATTAAGCCTTTGGCCATGAACTTTCTCTTTAGTCATCATCATAACAATATACCTATCAACACCATCATCTAGCCCAAACTCTAGGAACTAACAAGGACGACACTCGGGCTACCCATCATCTTCCTTGCATATCATAACCAACTAGCTTGAGTGTCATTTTGTTTCAGTTCCAGGCTCTACCCTTCACCAAGCAGTCTGAGATCACTGCCATTCAAGTGTCTGGAATAAATGTATCTGTCCAGATTCTGGCCTAGCATGCTGATTGGTCCTTTCAAAGCTCCACGGGAAGCCTTGTCCTTGTCACTCAGCTTAACGACTTTCTCCACATGGTATCTCTGTAGGGACCACATCTTACTAGGGACTAGCCTGAGTGCCAGCCTTTTTAGCTTCCGTACGCTACCCAAGCTCCGCTCCTCCTGTTTTTGGCCGGCAGCGGAGCTTGGGCAGCGCAGCGGAGCTAGGGTAGCGGACGGAAGCTAAAAAGGCTGGCACTCAGGCTAACTAGGGACCACACTTCTCAGAAATGGCCGAAAGAAATGACCAAAAACATGGAGTTGATTTAATGTCATACATAGACAATGAAATAGAGTTTTCTTCAGATCTTTGTAAAATCGTCATGATAACACTTTCTATATACCAAAATGCAGGTACTACAGCCTTGTCGGTAAATAAGGTCTTTCTGGGATGGGGTGATCCCTGCTGAGATAGCATATGGAGCTCTGACAGAAGGGACCAATCAGCGTGCTAGAAAAGAATATGAATGAACTGGACAACTCGAAATAGGATTTCTCTCAACATCTCTCAGCCAAAATGATGATGATGATCCCTGAGAAGATTGAACAGCAACAAATTTTTGGGTTCTCAGCACTCAGATTAAAGAACAAAATATTGAGGACCATGTTTAGGCCTTCAGAGCACTCAGTTTTATTCAAGCATTTCTGCCTGTCCTCTGCTTCTGATGATGTCTGTCTGCTATATTTTTGTCCCCTTTCAATGTCCACAAATCAAGTAACCGGTGTGGCCAAAACACTAAAAAAATGATTATGTTAGCTTTCCTTTTTGGACTGTGTTTGTTTTGTTCAATCAACCACGGCCCCTGGGGAGCCAGGCCTTCATGAATGTCATAGTCCTACAATCATAGGTTCTCCTCCCTTTCAATTAAAAAGCTATCAACAAATCATCTCTGTCAAGTTTTGCTGGACACAACATACAGTAATGGCAGTATCACATGCAGTGCCGTGCACTGACTAACATTTATGTGGCTCCAGATTTAGAACTAAGAAACTTTTAGAATGCCCGATCATTCATTTCATTATCAATGCTTACCCATACTTTATTTGAGTTTATGTTCCTCACTGTCACTGTGTTTAAAGCTGTTTTTCGCTACAACTAACTTTAAAATAGCTATGATACACCCTTGCTGAGAAGTATATATTATAATATTACAATATTGCACCGCACAATCTTTTATTTCTTTTTGAAGTTAAAAATTTTTTCTAGTCATCCTCTAAAACTGTAACAAACAGGGTAACAGAGCAACGTTAACGTTGTATTGTAACATTACACAGTCAAGTTCATTTTAATTCAGACTAGGGATTTTAAGGCTTCACGTTCAAATTTATACAGCCCTACCGTACTAGAAGTTTGAGTACATTGTATATTATCTTAGACAACTTCAACCACCCTAACATTGCCACTGACAGAAGTTACCATGACTGTATCTGTATCTGTATAGCCAGCTTCCCAGGCACGCGGAGCGGCAGCAGCTGGTTATATTAAACTTTTGAACATATGACTGCAATCGTTCTTTGAGGCTATGCAGTGAAGGTGTTCCTACAGCATCTGATGACAACGAGTTCCATTCTACTAATCGTTCTCAGGAAATACGAATTTTTGAACACATCAATCCTTGGTTGATAACTCTGGTACTAAAAGGCATGGCTATTTCTTGTCCTTCCACTCCTTCATGAACAGAGTAAAGGAGTGGAATGACGACAGCTAACTTCTGCCTCTTTTATCCTACCCTGGCTACTATCAAAAGCTACAACATCAAGTGTGTTACTTCTGTCAACCTCGCCACCACTACTAGGTGCATAAATGTGAAAATTATGTGAATTTTCGGCAAAATTTGAAGAAAATGTGATAAAATGTTATATAATGTGAAAAATTTTGAGGTCCAACAGCATTAAATTTTTTCACATAAATTGACAGATAATTACATAAAATAACATTCAGGTCACATTTCTGAAGAGCGACACTGAAATGTGAAAAAATGTTATTATTTTGCGTCACATTATTTCACATTCACCCTAAAAGATCTAGAAAAATCACATTTTCAAATGTGAAAATATGTTATATAAATGTGAAGTTGGCTGTTCACCCATTATGTGAAGTTATGTGACTACCAGTGCATTTTTCCGCCGCCTATGTTTATGTGATTTTATGTGAAACGTGCTCTCGGTGAAAATGTGAAATAATGTTATATCAAATCACATTTTATAAAATGTGACTTCATGTGGAAGTTATGTGAAATGCGGTCTGCTGCAAAATGTTAAAAGATGTGAAAACAACTAGCAAGCCGAGAAATGTGAAATTTATGTGATGTTCAAAAAGAGCGAAATGTGAAAAAATGTGATATGCGAATCACATTAATTTCACATTTTTTAAATGTGAAATTAATGTGAATTGCCTTACACAAGATTTGAAGACATTTGAATTGACAGAATATGTAAAAGGTAAGTGTAGTTATTTTTTCCCAACGTTTATATATGACGTCTATACTTATTTAACTACACATTCCGATACCACAATCCCCCCCCCCGCGTTTACACATGTAGCCTTTCTTTCAAAGTATGGTGATTAACCATCATTAAACGGTGACATTCGTAAGCGAGCTATAAGGTAGCTTGTTTTCTCCACCTCACTTTTCTTCGTCGATCAAGCTAAACATTTAAGAGATATGCTCGCAAAAGATGCGTTGCAAACGATATAACGCTTTGCGCTGTGACTTGACTAAAATTTAGCATTCAGACAACAATTGATAGAAGGTGTGCCATGTTCAGTTGTTGATTAACTACTTTACAAGTGAAAGCACCTAATGTCACGCCCCATTCACACTTTGACAGCAACGCCCAGCCCCTCGCCTTCATGTCCCACCATAGATTTTAAGAGAGTCAAGAAGGGCCTGATCTTTTTTAAACTCCTCGGCCAAATTTGAAAAGACAGTCTGTGTAAAAGATTCAATATAAGCATTATGGCCGACATCAAGTAAATGACTAAGATGTTTCAAACTCTCACAGTTTTATGGAGAACCTAATTAATGAGTAACCAAGTCAATCTTTGCATCTTATATCTTATTAAAATACGTTCGGTTTCTGAAGCAAACATGATTACGATCTACAAATGCAAGAAACGCTCTAGCGTCTGTTCCCATTTTGCGAGTTCACAATAGATACTGTTTATTAGACACTGATATTCAAAGCTCCTGCCATCAAAGTAGAGAAATTGTTTATTTCTTTGAAAGGCTAACGCCTGTTTTGCAAATCCTTGCCGCGCTCCTTGTACATATGCAGCTCTATTGTAACGCGCTCATTCAAATCCGACTCTTTGATATTCATATAAAACTCCTTTTTTGCGAAGGTGTGAAATGGTGGAATTTCACACATGTTGGACCTTTCACAGATAAAACTCCCATGTGCCAAAGCAGGGATAAATTGAGACTGTCTCAATAAAGACACGTACAGAATTTACTTTTTTTTCAATATGGTCTATGCACGTATTTATATATTTGCTTAAAATCCCCATATCACCCTTCCCTGGTATTTGGACTGTCTTCATAACTACCGATTTCCCCTGAATTAGCTACAAATTAGTCACCGCCACTTTTAATGCTACTAAAACCTTGATCAAAAAACTACAAAAAGAAATATATAAATTTCACACACGTCATGAAAAACTATTACGTAGTCTTTTAATGAAAAACAATTGGTTCCGTGTTGTTTTCTTCACCAGAGAAACTACGATACCCCTTAAATGCATGTTGTAATATGACAAGATATATAGCATCCTAGTGATTCATTTTGAGTAACGGGCGTTTTGTGGGGCATTCGAGAAGAAAACTTCTAGATACTAAAGTTACACAGCGCCCGCGGTTTAAAGAGTTTGAATGCAATCACGGACACACTATTGTAAATCGTCTCGTATTAAAAAGTTGATGGATCCGTGTTGTTTTCTGGTGTTTAGAAAACACCGTGGTCAGTTAAAAAGACTTGTTGTAACGTCACAAGATACAAAGAGCTCTAGTATAAGATCATAGACTACGAGCCACTTGTACAGCGTTTGGAAAATGACATCCGGACAGACATATATACAGCGCGGCTTTCGTGCACGTCAAATAAAACGTGTGTTGGGCAGTCATGGATTAGAAAATTAATAGTTCCGTGTTGTTTTCTAGATCTACGAACCTTCGACTGCCTCAAAAATGCATGTTGTTATACGACAAGATATACAGCATCCTAGTAATTTATTATGAGTAACGGGCGTTTTGAGGAAGATTTGAAAAAAAAAAGATTTCTAAATAGAAAGTTACACAGTGCGGTTTAAAGAGTTTGAATGCGCTCATGGACACACTATTGTAAAT
Organism: Branchiostoma lanceolatum; assembly: GCF_035083965.1. Lineage (NCBI taxonomy): Eukaryota > Metazoa > Chordata > Leptocardii > Amphioxiformes > Branchiostomatidae > Branchiostoma > Branchiostoma lanceolatum. Next base: position 329,866 of record NC_089740.1, read on the forward strand.
CGTCTCGTATTGAAAAGTTGATGGTTCCGTGTTATTTTCTGGTGTAAGGAGCACTGTAGGAAGCCGAAAAGACTTGTTGTAACGTCACAAGATGCATAGCATTCTAGTATAAGATCATAGGCTACGGGCCACTTGTACATCGTTTGGAAAATTGCATCTGGGGAGAAATATACACAGCGAGGATTTTGTACAACTCAAATAAAACGTGTGTTGGGTAGTCTTGGATTAGAAAATTAGTAGTTTCGTCTTGTTTTCTAGACCGTAAAACCTTTGACACCCCTGAAATGCATGTAGTAATACGTCAATATATACAGCATCCTAGTAATTCAATTTGAGTAACGGATGTTTTGTGGTGGATTCGAGAGAAAAACTTCTAAGTAGAAAGTTACACAGCTCGCGCGGTTTAAAGAGTTTGAATGCGTTCACGGACACGTACGCTAATGTAAATCGCCTCGTATCGATAAGTTGATGGTTCCGTGTTGTTTTCTGGTGTCAAGAACACTGTAGGAAGTTAAAAAGACTTGTTGTAACGTCACAAGATACCTAGAATTCTAGTTTAAGATCAAAGGCTACGCGCCACTTGTACAGCATTTGGAAAATTGGATCCGGGGAGAAATATACACAGCGAGGATTTTGTACACGTCAAATAAAACGTGTGTTGGGTAGTCTTGGATTAGAAAATTAGTAGTTTCGTCTTGTTTTCTAGACCGTCGAACCTTTGACACCCCTAAAATGCATGTTGTTATACGACAACATATACAACATCCTAGTAATTCAATTTGAGTAACGGATGTTTTGTGGTGGATTCGAGAGAAAAACTTCTAAATTGAAAGTTACACAGCGCGCGCGGTTTAAAGCGTTTGAATGCGCTCACGGACACGTACGCTATTTTAAATCGCCTCGTATCGAAAAGTTGATGGTTCCGTGATGTTTTCTGGTGTTAAGAAAACTGTAGGAAGTTAAAAAGACTTGTTGTAACGTCATACGATACCTAGAATTCTAGTATAAGATCAAAGACTACGGGCCACTTGTACAGCATTTGGAAAATTGGATCCGGGCAGAAATATACACAGCGAGGCTTTCGTACACGTCAAATAAAACGTGTGTTGGGTAGTCTTGGATTAGAAAATTAGAGGTTTCGACTTGTTTTCTAGACCGTCGAACCTTTGACACCCCTGAAATGCATGTTATTATACGACAAAATATACAGCATCCTAGTAATTCAATTTGAGTAACGGGTGTTTTGTGGTGGATTCGAGAGAAAAACTTCTAAACAGAAAGTTACACAGCGCGCGCGGTTTAAAGAGTTTGATGCGCTCACGGACACGTACGCTATTGTAAATCGCCTCGTATCGATAAGTTGATGATTCCGTGTTGTTTTCTGGTGTTAAGAACACTGTAGGAAGTTAAAAAGACTTGTTATAACGTCACAAGATACCTAGAATTCTAGTTTAAGATCAAAGGCTACGCGCCACTTGTACAGCATTTGGAAAATTGGATCCGGGCAGAAATATACACAGCGAGGATTTTGTACACGTCAAATAAAACGTGTGTTGGGTAGTCTTGGATTAGAAAATTAGTAGTTTCGTCTTGTTTTCTAGACCGTCGAACCTTTGACACCCCTAAAATGCATGTTGTTATACGACAACATATACAGCATCCTAGTAATTCAATTTGAGTAACCGATGTTTTGTTGTGGATTCGAGAGAAAAACTTCTAAATAGAAAGTTACACAGCGCGCGCGGTTTAAAGCGTTTAAATGCGCTCACGGACACGTACGCTATTTTAAATCGCCTCGTATCGAAAAGTTGATGGTTCCGTGATGTTTTCTGGTGTTAAGAAAACTGTAGGAAGTTAAAAAGACTTGTTGTAACGTCATAAGATACCTAGAATTCTTGTATAAGATCAAAGACTACGGGCCACTTGTACAGCATTTGGAAAATTGGATCCGGGCAGAAATATACACAGCGAGGATTTCGTACACGTCAAATAAAACGTGTGTTGGGTAGTCTTGGATTAGAAAATTAGTAGTTTCGTGTTGTTTTCTAGACCGTAAAACCTTTGACACCCCTGAAATGCATGTTGTTATACGACAAAATATACAGCATCCTAGTAATTCAATTTGAGTAACGGATGTTTTGTGGTGGATTCGAGAGAAAAACTTCTAAATAGAAAGTTACACAGCGCGCGCGGTTTAAAGAGTTTAAAAGCGCTCACGGACACCTACGTCCTACGCTATTGTAAATCGTCTCGTATCGAAAAGTTGATGGTTCCGTGATGTTTTCTGGTCTTTAGAACACTGTAGGAAGTTGAAAAGATTTGTTGTAACGTCACAAAATACCTAGAATTTTAGTTTAAGATCAAAGACTACGGGCCACTTGTACAGCATTTGGAAAATTGGATCCGGGCAGAAATATACACAGCGAGGATTTCGTGCACGTGAAATAAAACGTGTGTTGGGTAGCCTTGGATTAGAAAATTAGTAGTTTCGAGTTGTTTTCTAGACCGTCGAACCTTTGACACCCCTAAAATGCATGTTGTTATACGACAACATATACAGCATCCTAGTAATTCAATTTGAGTAACGGATGTTTTGTGGTGGATTCGAGAGAAAAACTTCTAAATAGAAAGTTACACAGCGCGCGCGGTTTAAAGCGTTTGAATGCGCTCACGGACACGTACGCTATTTTAAATCGCCTCGTATCGAAAAGTTGATGGTTCCGTGATGTTTTCTGGTGTTAAGAAAACTGTAGTAAGTTAAAAAGACTTGTTGTAACGTCATAAGATACCTAGAATTCTAGTATAAGATCAAAGACTACGGGCCACTTGTACCGCATTTGGAAAATTGGATCCGGGCAGAAATATACACAGCGAGGATTTTGTACACGTCAAATAAAACGTGTGTTGGGTAGTCTTGGATTAGAAAATTAGTAGTTTCGAGTTGTTTTCTAGACCGTAAAACCTTTGACACCCCTGAAATGCATGTAGTAATACGTCAATATATACAGCATCCTAGTAATTCAATTTGAGTAACGGATGTTTTGTGGTGGATTCGAGAGAAAAACTTCTAAATAGAAAGTTACACAGCGCGCGCGGTTTAAAGAGTTTGAATGCGCTCACGGGCACACAATTGTAAATCGTCTCGTATTTATAAGTTGATGGTTTCGTTTTGTTTTTTGGTGTCAGGAACACTGTAGGAAGGGAGAAAGATATGTTGTGAAGTCACAAGATATCTGGGATTCTAGTATGAGGTCATAGGCTGCTGTTGACTTGTAGAGCGTTAGACCATTTTTATTCGGGAAGATATATACACAGCGTGGATTTCGCACACGTCATGTAAAAACATCTGTTTGGCAGTCTTGGATGAGAAAATTACTAGTTCCGTGTTGTTTTCTAAACCTGAGAATCTTCGCCCCCGTGAAAATGTATGTTATAATATGACAAGATATACAGCATCCTAGTAATACATTTTGAGTAATGGGTGTTTTGTGGAGGGTTTGAAAAATACTTCAAAATAGAAAGTACAAATACACGCCCTGATAGACCTTTCTAAATCGTCTCGTATTGAAAAGTTGGTGTTTTTTTTGGTTTTTTTCTTAAGTTAAGGACACTGTAAGAAGTTGGATAGAGGTGTTTAACATCGGAACATATGTGAGATTCTCGTATGATTCCTTTGGCTCGTTGCATTTTAGATCTCAAGTCAAGGGACCATTACTCCGGAATCCGGTCTACCGTGTATTGGCCGGGATCTCTTCGGAACAGAAGGGTTTACCGCCCCCGGGGTAATATCATGGCACCCGATAGTAATTTTACGTGGTAGGTGTTCATTTTTTCCCCGCTTATCGTTGCGACCGATTACATTTCTACCACGTAATACACTGTTGCCAAAGATAACCTGTGCCGTAACGGCAGAAAGCTCCGTCTTCCCGAAAGAAAGCTTGGCCGAACATAGCCCGGCCTATAGCCAATGACGACACGCCAGACTGGATGGTAGGTTAGGAATTTCGAAGTCATACAGCCGCGGAAATGTTTACAGCATCCACCTGTGAGCTCACTTAACACATACTTGATAATGATATTATAATGTAAATATTTCCAGAGATTACTTCTGATAGCATTTAAAAGATCGAACGTCGGTAGATGCTGGAGACGAAAGGGGTGCTGCATTAGTTCCTGATGCTCGCGAATGATTGATTGATTGATTGATTAATTGCATTAATATCTATTTCTTATTGATAAATATATAGATGATTACTACATCAACACAGTATTTACTGTTAACCTTGGAGAACTCGTGGAAAATAAAAGCTGTTGCCTGTTGGGCATTTTTTCACATAAAATCACATAATCAGCTAGACACCGGCAAATGTGAAATTATGTGAAACATTATCACATAAAATTACATTCCCAGAATTCTGTGAAAAAATGTGATTTGAATTTCACATAATTTCACATTTGACTCTTTGCCGTTTGCGGAAGAAAACCTTTTCACATTTCTTCACATTTTTTCACATTTCAGATTCACATTTTTTGAGTCACGTTTTAGGGTTGTGTGATTTCACATAATGGATTCACATTTCTTAAAGGGTCACATTTTTTCACATAAGATAACATTTCGCGATTCACATTTTGAAAAAAAATCACATTTTGGGTTTCACATATTTATGGTCGGATTCACATTATGTCACATTTTCTTTGAATTTTGCAGCAAATTCACATAATTTTCACATTAATGCACCTAGTAGTGCACCTGCCACCATATAATGTCCACTGGCAGAAGTTAGCATGATGTCACCTAACTTCTGCCAACTTCTTCCACCTGCCAAAGATACCCCAAAAATAGTTACTCATTGACAAGTAAGTGGATAAAATTTTGAAACAGTCAGACGTTTCAGACAGTATCCACTATCTTTCATCAGTGTCTTTCCTCCAAATAGATATGTTAATGAAGTAAAGACAATTTCAGATTGTTCAATAGAATAGTAAGTTAAGACAAGGTTGTATGCTAATGAATCAATTAGCTCATGTTGTTTTAGGAGCTAATGTCCCTAACCAAAACTAGGTACTCATCTACACCTAAGTGAAGTGAGTGAAGTCGTGTTAAGTGCCTTTTCCAAGGACACAGCATTGGGGCAGATCAGTAGTTTTGACCTCGGGACCTGTCAGTTCTGGGCGTAACACCCCACACAGTGCCTAAACTTTATTGCCAGTGGGCAGTTCATTCCATCCTGGTGTTCATTCCACTCCTTCACGAAATGTGGAAGTCCCACAAACACTTGTAAAAGAAAATGACGAAAATAGCCCTGTAGCCTGTGATACGATTCTAAGTCATGTTCGCTGTAGTGTCCGCACTATTTAATTAAAGACAGGTCGCTCTGTTTAAGCCCACAAAGAACTGTTCGACTAAAAAGCCATGAGTTGCAAGTGAAAGGAGCTAATCAGGATTGGTTAGCTCCATTTTCCCATCAAAAGTACAAAACTCACACAACAATAAAACCATTCTTATCAATTTTCATATCATACTAATCAATATTAAGGGAAGTTGAAACATAAATTTGAAGATCACATTAAAAAATCTGAAGATTGTTCGAAACAATCTGAAGGTTCTTTGAAACGATCTGAAGGTTCTTTGAAACAATCTGAAGGTTCTTTGAAACCAATCTCAAAACAATCTGAAGATTCTTGCAAACAATCTGAAGGTTATCTCAAACAATCTGAAGATTTTCCATAAAATCTGAAGATTTTCGGGAAAAATCTGAAGGTTTTTCGATTTTCAACGACGCGTGACGACCCCCGCTGGGGGTCATTATGATCCATTAAGTGGCAAGGAAGTTGTTCACAAAATATCAACTCTGTAAATATAAGCTGTCAGAGGCTACAAGCATTAGTCCAAAGTGCAATAGAAAGTCCAAAATTAATCTGGAGGGTGTTTATAGAACTTTTTTAGAAGTGCTGGCGTATATGATATATGAATACCTTTACACATTTATCCTTACATTTCACTCCTACTTCTTCAGGAAAGATTGCCCTCCAAGCAGAGAATGGGCTTCGACTTGTTTTGGACCTCTTTCATGCGTTTTGCCCAGGCTTCTTTTTTTGGCAAAGTTTCTTTTGTGCCAAATAGAAACTTGGCCTGGTCAAAACGCATAAAGGACGTCAAAAACAAGCCCTGCCTCTGCTTGAAGAGCATGCATGGATGTGTATTGACTACTTGATCTGTTTTGCCCTCCAATACACAACTGCTTTAATGTATATATTTTGAGACCCCATATCAATCTCCTCACATGTTTGGGGTATCAGGCTACTGTGCACATGCAGTGGTGACTCAAGAGATAACATTGCAGTCCAAGCTCTGTTTGTGTCGTCTTCCACCGTGATTGATATGCAGTATTTATAACGTTAAGGTCTCAGGTTTGCACACACCGTACTGTTTTTTTTCTTTTTTCTACCGTCCTTTCTTTATTTCAAGGAGGTGGGCAGTGGGCACTAATTCTAACTTGCTAACTGCTGAGCGTAGATCAAAATTATCTAGTTCTCGATATGTTTCCATGGAATATGATGTTTTGCATGCATTATCATGAAACCTTACATTTCAATGCGGAATGCGCCAAAAGTTGATGGAGTTTTTTGTCCTGCAGCTGGGGTATGCCCCCCGGAAAATTGTAAAAATGAACCTTCTGATATGGTATTTCCTGTGTCTTTGAGAGGATTTCAAAGAAAGAAATCAGAGATAAAGTGAGCAGTTTTTCTTGGATTCCAGCCCCGCTGGTGATACAAATAAGTCCACCTTGAAAAAAACAACCTTGGACGTTAAAAAGTGGACCTTCGAGCGTGTAAGATTTCAAAAATTGAACCTTCTGAAAGGCCATTTCCTGTGTTTTTGAAAGGGTTTCAGAGGAATAATCAGAGACAAAGTGAGCAGTTTTTTCGAGGATCCTAGCCTCTTGCCTTGCCTTGCCTGGAACATTAAAAAGTGGACCTTCAAGCCTGTGAAAGTGGACCTTCAAGCCTGGGGGGGGGGGTTTCTTCCGAACCCCCCCCCCCCCCCCCCCTGGCTACGGGCATGTTCCGCAGCAGTGAATGATGGGAATTTCATTCTTGCGGCATTTGTAAGTCAAGTAAAGTTGAACATTACTAGATATAAATCATGAAAATAAGGGCCTGAACTATTCATGAGCAAATGTTACAATAGCCTTCTTTGCTAAGATTAGACTTTCATACTTTGAAAACAGTTTTGGGTCTTCAAAACTATAAACTTGACGGTAAGATCCCTGTGATGAGATTTGGCATGTCGGTAGTTGTAGAGGGTATCAACTGGCTTGACACCTCAGCCACACCGCAAACACCCTATAAATCGCTTTAGAGAGAGCGTTTTTTTACCCCGACTCCATTCGTGATTCACGGCAAGGGAAGTTGATCACGGAGGTGGATTCTGCGGATCGAATCAACCCCATGTCTTGACCGTAGTAGTGTCCCGATTCGCGAATCCTGGTATTAACGCGGTCTATTGTACATGTATTTGACAAAAATGACAAAGTAGAAAGCCCGACAAAAACGCCTAAAAACACGTCAAAAACCAGCCGGAACCCCTCCTCTCAGCCTCTACTTGGAGAGTAATAAATCATGCGGGAACTTCGAGATCTTCCTTCATGGCGCATGGCACGCTGGGTACGAGCTGGTGGGTACGAGAGCGCGGCGCCAAGTACGAGGTGTGAAGAGGAACAGAAGACTGGCTGACATGGACGCCGTGCCACACACTCGTCACTCCAGCTGGATTTCTGGTGTGCTGTCTGTAACAGCAAAGCTGCTATCTGACGGTAAGTGATGTATTTCTCTTCACTTGTTTGGAATAGTCGAGAGGTTCGTTTGTAGTTATAAACGGGATGAACTCGAACCACTATCGAGACTTAGCATAATTTAGTAACAGTGACTGTAGGCGTTGTTATGTAGATGTTGACCGAGGACTTTACATAGACTGAAGTTTAATATGGATATCGTTACGGCAAGATTGAAAATCTATTTTGTTCATTTGTGTGAGTTATTCGCGACTTGAAACTTCTAAACATCGTCACAGGCATGCTTTCTAGAAAAAATAAGATGGCGACGCGACTGAGACGAAATTATCATATTATCATATTAGCTTACTAGTCCGGCTTTACTCCTTACAAAAGACATCATGAACGATCTTAGCGATATTTGTAACGCAACTGTATTGGGTAGGTGTACACCTTCATCCAAACTTTCACATTTTTGAAAAACTAGATACTTGTAGCTCGAAGACACGGAGGCGTAGCGATAAATTATTCATTACCTTCGCCGAGAAGGTTATGCAGAGGGTAGCGTTTGTGGGTTTGTGTGTTTGTCTGTCTGTAATGGACCAGCATAACTCAAGAGAGTGTCAAAACTGCCACCCTAGAGCGGCAAGCTGTACCCCTATAGCAGACTAACTCCTCGTGCATGTTTTTTTTGTCTATTTGGTCATTTCCTACTCTTTCCAGCCGCCCCTGGAGCCTGGTAGAGGCTCGGAAGAAACGTGGCAATGTTACGTCGCGATTTGAAAGTTATGACAGAAAAGATGCTATCAAATGAACAATTTTGGGCTGCGGGGAACAGTTGTGATGCCTTTACACGAGTGGGTTTATGTTACGAACAGAAAACACCGAGATGCACCAGAAAAAGCTGTGATATCATATACAATATAAGTTACTACTGGGGAAATTCTAAAACTAAAATAGTTGTTAGGGACCATATCTTATAATACAGGGTACCTCAAAATCCACCTGGCATAGTCAACGGGGCAACAAATACAGTCGTTTCTGTAGAAGACACAAATGAAATGCGAAAGATCTTTCAAACTGACACCCAGTATATGCACTGTACCAACGGGTCCTTTGCATGCATGCTGTCTGCATAATGTGACGTCACAGAAGGATCAAATGACACCAATACTGAAATCACCCCTTTGTGTTGGAAATCAACATTAGATCCTGCTTCAGAATACTTCCTACCTACAGAGATGGACTTTCAAGCTAAGGTCTTTTTGTGTGCGTGAGGAGGGCGTGGTCTTAATTAAGTTGTACACACATACATGTACCACCATGACTTCCTTATGGGTCAGGCCATGTTGATTCAATCATATGGATGGCATCCTCCGTGGGCCCCAAAACCGATGCATATGTCACAGTAGAGATTGGAATCCAGTAGAGTTCGGAACTCTACTAGTAGAGATTGGAATTCAGCCATATTCACTACTTCAGCCATATTCCAGCAGAGTAGAGTAGACAAGCCTTTCGGTATAAACTGAATCTAAGTGTCTGAGAGAAATTTTAGATCTTCTAAACTGTGTATCAATGGTAGTTAAACCCATATATTGATACTCTGTGATTACTATGTTGAAATTATCGTATCTACTTTTGTTACCGAGTCTATACTTGGTAGAGCCCAGCGGAAGTCCCTGTACGTCTGTTGTGTCAATAAAGATTACATTTGTATTGTTTACGTAGACTGTTTAGTTCTTCTGCATTGAGTGCGTTTGTCTTTTGGTCTGCATCTCTGTGGACAGCCACCACCAGCTGATCCATTTAATGCACCGTCATATTTTCAATAAATGGAAAACACAATAAAAACAAGAGTCCGAAGACCCAAAATCTCCATGAAATTTGCTTTTATATATGATGTGTTTTATTTGCCCTAGTTATTTGCTGTTGCCGCTGGTTGTTTTTTTTTTATGTGCCAGAGGGTATACACGTAATAAAAACTAGAAAGGCAACATTTTCAGGAAAATGCAGGATATTCCCCTCCCATTATATGATTACTTACACCTCAAATATGACGTCCTTAGCATTTACTGTAGTGTAAGGGGATTCTTAAGTTTCTGCATAAATTATGCAAACGAGGTCTGCATTAGCATAATGTATGGTCAGGTGTGTTCACCTTTCCTAAAGGTACCTACATCTGAAATATGTCATCCGTAGCTTTTATGGTAAGGGATATGCATACATTATGCATAAACCCTCATAAGCATGATTTTAGGTTTTCTGACCTTTCCTAAAGGTATCTACATGTCAAATATGAAATCCGTAGCCTTTACAGTAAGGGAAATACAAGGTTATACCTACATTATGCAAATGAGATCCGTATTAGCATATTTTATGGACAGGTGTATTCACCTTCCCTAAAGGTACCTACATCTGAAATATGATATCCGTAGCTTTTACGGTAAGGAAAATACAAGTTTATGCATAAATTATCCAAATGAGGCCCTCATTAGCATAATTTATGGTCAGGTGTGTTCACCTTTCCTAAAATTACCTACATCTGAAATATGACATCCGTAGCCTTAACGGCAAGGTATACGCATAAATTATGCAAATGATGCCCTCATTAGCATAATTTATGGCCAGGTTTTCTGACCTTTCCTAATGGTACCTACATCTCAAACATCACATCCGTAGCCTTTACGGTAAGAGAAATACACATGTATGCATAAATTATGTAAATGAGGTCCTCATTAGCATAATTCATGTCCAGGTGCATTCACCTTTCCTAAAGGTACCTACATCTCAAATATGACATCCGCAGCTTTTACGATTAGGGAAATACACGTTTATGCATAAACTATGAAAATTAGGTCCTCATTAGCATTATTTATTGTCAGGTGTATTTACCTGTTCTAAAGGTACCTACATCTCAAATATAACATCCGTACTATGAAACATAAGGTACATACAACTTTCTGCAATACTACTAGTGGAGCTACCACCCCACATCTACTTGGTTTGGGGCAGAAAAACCACCAGCTGTTGGGACTTAGGGAATACTTGTCCTAGATAAGAGACCAGCAGATTCGACAGGTGCGACCTCAAAGCCCATACCCACAATGGAGGAGTAAATATTCCTCATTACTTATGCAAATTCAGTCCAAATTTGCATAATGAGCACTTCAGTTTGTACATCTCTGTCCAACCCACCTGCGTACCGAACAACATGAAAATCTGTCGTTCCTTTCTTCTTTTATGTTCATTCTTTTTATTATTTTTCAAAATAACAAAGAAATAATACGAAACATGGCACATATACAAAATAAATGAAACACATGAGAAACCACAAAACTGATACATAAAACCAGGAAACAATAATATAAGATGACAGATAGTTAATGAGAACCTAAACATTTTGGTAATCAAATACATAATGACAAGAAAGATTGATGTTGAAAGGACAGTACATAGTTTTCCCCACTTTCCCAGGTGTTTTTGAGTTTAAATTTATCAAGTCGTTTGGCAATAATGTATTCTAATTGTTGAACATAAGAGACATAAGAAATAAAACCAGATAAATGTAAGGTCTTTTCACGATATTTGAGAATATAAATTTTACCTAAAATATTAGATAAGTTTGACAGAACTGGGCAACGATCACTTAAATCCCCAAAGACTATATTAAAGGCATTAATATGCAAATGAGTATTTGTAAGGTTAAAGAACCAGCCATCCACCTCAGTCCAAAAACGTGCAACTATTCTACAATCCCAAAACAGGTGGATGACTGTCTCTTCTTCCTCATTACAAAGACTACACGTAGGAGAATTAACCAAGCCCCAAGTAAAAAGTGTTTTATTAACTGTTAGAAATTTAAAGAGTAGCTTATATTGAAACATTCTAGCGTGAGTATCTATGGAGAGTTTGTGAGGTAAGCTGTAAACTTGTTTCCAAGGTATGGGTATGTTAAAAAAATTCTTCCCAAGAATGTTGTATCTTATAGGAGGATTCACACAAATTTGCTTCTTTCATGAAAAAGATATACATATTTTTATTAATATTTTTTTCTGAATCCAAGTCCTATCCCTACAAATCGGTGAACAAACACGTAGATCAGTGGATGCCTGACGATTTCCAATAGCCTGGTATCGCAGAAATTAATTGTCTATATTGAAACTCTGGACAGACATTACCAAATTTTGAGATCAAGGCTTCATAAGAGAGAAAACTGTTTTCTGAATCCAAAATATCATTAAGAAATCGTACTCCCCCTGTATCAAAAGCTGTCGACTAGAAAGTTTTTCTGCCAATACGTATATGTAGGTTCAAACACAAAAGTTGTTGCTTAATTTCGTCAATCCCCTCAGGAGGCCGGAGCTGGAATCGTAACCAAGCCTGTATAACTTGTATAAAAAAAGAGCTTATGGGTGCCGGCTTTCCCATAATGCAATCAAAATCATGAATGTCAAGCTGCGCAAAGGGAAACAGACTTGATCTAAACAACGGATTAGACATAAATAACAATTTAGAACAAAACCATCCCTTGTTCAAACATAATTTAGGCATCCATGAGGCCTTTAGTGTGAGATCGACAGACTGCAAATTTCTCAGTTTAAGACCACCATGTTCATAAGTACTATAAATAGTTTTTCTCCTCACTCGCTCCGGTCCACCTCCCCAGAGAAACTGAAATATTTTCTTCTCGAATTTATAAAAAAAGAGCTAAGTAGAAAAATGAATTGTGTTATAATAAGTGTATTAATCAAAGTGACCTTGCCCATAAGTGTTAATGTCTTTGTTTTCCAAGGATATAACAGTTTGTCAATCTTCGTAAGTTTCCTCTAAAAATTAATACTAACTATATCTGATAGTTGTACTGGAATATGAATTCCCAAGAGCTCTATGGGGCCGTCTGTCCATTGAATGGGAAAGGGGCAGGGAAGATAAAAATTTGTACCTTTCAGAGAACCAATACGTTGTATTTTACATTTATCGAAATTTGGGGACAAACCCGATAATAAAGAGAAGTTTTGCAAGTCATTCACTAAAGCATTAAGAGAGCCAAGTTTGGGAGCAAGGGGAAAGTTAGAATCATCGGCGTATTGGGAAATTTTAGATTCTATACCATGGGTCGTTAATCCTTTTATTTCAATATTGTTTCTTATTTTAATGGCTAAAACTTCTACTCCTAAGATAAACAAGTAGGGGGACAGAGGGCAACCCTGGCGGACTCCACGGGACAGGGGAAAAGGGTGGGATATATGTCCATAATTAATCACTTTACTACAGATATCTTTATACAAAACTCTTATATTGAAAACGACGTAGAACGGCCTAATAAGCTGTTCTAAGTCATTTGCAAGCGATTCCGAGCGGTTTGGCGAGAAAAAAAAGCCAAGATGAAATTTTACCGGCAAAGGCCGTATTATGCTTCAAAACGTCGAAATAGGCCTTAAAACAGAGGTTTTGAGCGAAATTATCACTTTGAAATTTTTTGTCTGGGAAAACTCGGATTTGCATTGAAAACGACGTAGAACGGCCTAATAAGCTGTTCTAAGTCATTTGCAAGCGATTCCGAGCCGTTTGGCGAGAAAAAACGCCAAGATGAAATTTTACCGGCAAAGGCCGTTTTATGCTTCAAAACGTCGAAATAGGCCTTAAAACAGAGGTTTTGAGCGAAATTATCACTTTGAAATTTTTTGTCTGGGAAAACTCGGATTTGCATTGAAAACGACGTAGAACGGCCTAATAAGCTGTTCTAAGTCATTTGCAAGCGATTCCGAGCGGTTTGGCGAGAAAAAAAGCCAAGATGAAATTTTACCGGCAAAGGCCGTATTATGCTTCAAAACGTCGAAATAGGCCTTAAAACAGAGGTTTTGAGCGAAATTATCACTTTGAAATTTTTTGTCTGGGAAAACTCGGATTTGCATTGAAAACGACGTAGAACGGCCTAATAAGCTGTTCTAAGTCATTTGCAAGCGATTCCGAGCGGTTTGGCGAGAAAAAAAGCCAAGATGAAATTTTACCGGCAAAGGCCGTATTATGCTTCAAAACGTCGAAATAGGCCTTAAAACAGAGGTTTTGAGCGAAATTATCACTTTGAAATTTTTTGTCTGGGAAAACTCGGATTTGCATTGAAAACGACGTAGAACGGCCTAATAAGCTGTTCTAAGTCATTTGCAAGCGATTCCGAGCGGTTTGGCGAGAAAAAACGCCAAGATGAAATTTTACCGGCAAAGGCCGTATTATGCTTCAAAACGTCGAAATAGGCCTTAAAACAGAGGTTTTGAGCGAAATTATCACTTTAAAATTTTTTGTCTGGGAAAACTCGGATTTGCATTGAAAACGACGTAGAACGGCCTAATAAGCTGTTCTAAGTCATTTGCAAGCGATTCCGAGCGGTTTGGCGAGAAAAAACGCCAAGATGAAATTTTACCGGCAAAGGCCGTATTATGCTTCAAAACGTCGAAATAGGCCTTAAAACAGAGGTTTTGAGCGAAATTATCACTTTAAAATTTTTTGTCTGGGAAAACTCGGATTTGCATTGAAAACGACGTAGAACGGCCTAATAAGCTGTTCTAAGTCATTTGCAAGCGATTCCGAGCGGTTTGGCGAGAAAAAACGCCAAGATGAAATTTTACCGGCAAAGGCCGTATTATGCTTCAAAACGTCGAAATAGGCCTTAAAACAGAGGTTTTGAGCGAAATTATCACTTTGAAATTTTTTGTCTGGGAAAACTCGGATTTGCTGACAAATCCCTCACCAAAACCAAAATACTCAAGTGTTTTGAAAATGAAATCAAGTCTAATGGTGTCAAATGCCTTCTCAAAATCTGCAACAAAAATTACACCAGGTAAGTCATTACGATCATAATATTCAATAATTTCTAAAATCCGACGTATATTATCACTAATGCACCTACCCTGTAGAAAACCTGTCTGATCATGTGATATTAAATTTGGAATAATTTTTTTCATACGCAGGGCTATGCATTTGGATAATATGCGAGTGTCACAGTTTAACAATGTCAAAGGGCGCCAATTTTTAATCTGAGAGGGGTCTTTATCTTGTCCCGTGGAGTCTTGCTTCAATAACAAAGAAATGAGGCCAGTTTTTTGGGGAGTTAAATAGGTGACCCGCACGATAAGAGTAGTTAAAAGAGTCAAGCATGGGTCTCTTTAAGTGCTCAAAAAATACTCGGTAAAATTCTACAGGTAGGCCGTCTAATCCAGGAGCTCTTCCAGATGAAAATGACTCTATTGAATCCCTCAACTCTTTCTCAGTAAGCAAACCTTCACAGCTGTCACGTTGGTCCGTAGACAATGAGACATGGGGCGGATTGGGAAAGAAAGATTTAAAAGTATAATTCTCTAAGGAGATGGGTGGCTCTCTAAAGGAATAAAGTCCGGAAAAGAAATTTACTTGTTCGTCTAGAATTTCCTGTGGATCAGGTTTAATTAATCCCTCTGGCGTTACAAATTTAGTCATATTTTTCCTTGAATTCCCTCTACTAATCAGATTTATAAACAGTTTTGTGCATTTTTCTCCCTGCTCCATCCACTTGGCTCTCCTACAATTAATCATGTTATTTGCTTTGGCTTGGTATAATAATTCTAATTGCTGTTTTTTGTCTTTTAAAATATGAAAAGTGTCCAAATCAAAACGGGTATCTAATTCTTTTTGCAATCTGTCGATCTCACATGAAACAGAGAGTACCGTATCTTTACTTTGTTTTGTTTTCCATGAAGCAAATTTAATTATGTGCCCACGAACAGAACACTTAAATGACTCCCACACAATGTGTTGATTTGCAGAATTCACATTGAAATGAAAAAACATCTGTTATATATGTAGAAGTTTCGTTTATAAAATTCTTATCATTTAAAAGATCTTGATTTAGTCTCCAGAAACCCAGACCACGAGGTATTGTAGAAGTAGTTACAGTTAGACCGATAAGGCAGTGGTCGGATCTTACGCTATCTTCTATCACTACTTTTTCGACTGAGGAAGTTAAAGAAAACGAAGTCAAGAAATAATCTATTCTACTGGCTTGGCGTCTGCGCCTCCAAGTGTAACGGGTCGTGTTAGGGTAGTTAAATCTGTAAATGTCTAGTAAATCTAAATTTGCACATATTGAATTAATTGCTTTACGACTATTTGGGTGATAAATTGAAGATTGATGCCCAGCTCTGTCAATATCAGAATTCAATACCGTATTGAAATCTCCGACAATAATGATATGTATATCAGACGCTATATGGTTGTGTATAGATGTTTCAAGGTTAAAGAAGAAGTCTGGGTCGTCAGAGTTGGGGGCGTAAATATTGGCCAAACAAAAACGTGTAGAATCAATAGTTAGTCTAAAACCATCCACCGCCCTGAGTCATCGCTCAGGGTCTGGTGGATGGTGTATGAAATATTATTCTTAAATAAAATTAAAACACCTCTACTATTACTAAGGCCGTGGTTGAATAAAACAGGACCCCCCAATCCGATTGCCAAAGCTCCTCTTGTGCGACCGCTGAATGGGTCTCTTGCAAACAAAATATTTGATTTGTCCTTTAACCATGTAAATATTTCATGTCGCTTTCTGTGGTCGCCTAAACCGTTACAATTGTAGCTGCAGATATTGACTTTTGGTAACGTCATTGAAACAAGAAGGAGAAAAATTATTTAGGGGAAGACGACCGCAGAAAGCGAGACGACCGCAGAAAGCGAGATGGACAACAAAAGCATAACAGTATATGTCAATAATCAAATGATCGGGGGTTCTCATATCTAATAACAACAGAATAAACATCAAAATAATCACATTTAACTTGGAACATAAAGAGACGAGGTACAGCGTGCCATGAATGAAAACAAATGATAAACAACAGAACATTACTTTCTTAAAGCCGGTCATTCCGAAAATCCAACATTAAAGTTTACTAATTGTACTTCATTTCAGAAGATTAACCATTGCAAACTTGAATAGATTAAGGAAACTCAAAACAATGAAAAGAATAAATCAACTCAAATTAAGAATTCAAACACATATGTAAATGAACCAAAGGGCAGTCCTTTAAGGCAAACTCCTTCATTAATTGAATTCATGAAGGAACCACAAAACACAATCAACGAAACCAATAATCCAACTCAGATTCAAAATTTAACACAAAGTCAATAATTGTTGTAAGGAGTGTTTCCATGGCAACCCAGATACAACTGGAGAAAGAAATACGAGTCTTTCAACGCAAACGACCTCGCTAATCACGATTCATCACTCTGATTCAAACAAAAAAAGGTCAAACTATTTCTAGCATAGATATCGAATGACCACAGACAGCAAAGGAAAACCAGAGGTCGTAATGTGACAAAACAGACATTTTAAAGGACTGCAGTACATACATGTTCAACAAGAGTTCCACGAACCCATACCTTCGTCAATGGATGGGTTAATAATGGTAATGTGGATTGGATATGCGGAAATAATGTAAGTGATTTGTTTTGTATGGAAAGAAGGCGTGGAGGGTAGTAAGGTGTCAGGGAAGTCGTTGTTTGATTAATTGTTTGATGTTGGATGTGGAGTAGATTTGTGCTGATGGAAAGTTGGAACGTTTTGGCAATAGGCTGAAGTGTTTTGTGAGACGATGGATAGGTGAGCTAGAGATTTGTATGTTTGGTGGAAGTCTGGATAGGAACCTTTTAAAATTGGTGCAGGGTATACGTACAAAATGTTGTCGGTTTGTGATGGTAGTGTGTTTTATTTTGGATTTAGGTAGGTGATTGACGTGAAATGACAATGTTGTAATCTTTCACAATCAGTCGGGAAGTGGGTGAGGTTGTGGGTAAGAGGGGTGACATGTTAGGTTTTTAAATGTGTTTTGTGCTTTTTTATTGGCGAAGGTTATTGCAACCTAGTGTCATTGGGTGAAAGGTATTTGGTGCGTATGAAGATGTCTAGCTGACGAAATTGTTGTGATGCTTGTTGTAGCTGCAGTTGGTCAGGGTGTTTTCAGAGGGCACTTTATGTAAGGTAGGTATGTGGTGTAGGAGGTTGTGTCAGTGGTGTTTATATGTGTGACAGGGCCTCCATGGATATTACCACATTGAGAATAGTAGGGTTTTGTTTCAGTGCATTCAGTAGCCTTGATTTAACAGGCTTCAGATGTGGCTGGAGATATTAGAACTTGGCAAAATAGATGAGTTAGCCAGCTGATAGATACAGTTTGCCACATATATTCAAATTTCATAAAGCTACCTAAACCTCCAATATGACGTCTCTAGCAGCATGCACCGTTACGAAAATATGAAGTGTCTGCATAAATTATGCAAATAAGGTCCGAAATAGCATAATGCACATTCAGGTGTATTCACCTCTCCTAAACGTATCTAACGTTACACCTCAAATATGACCTCCGTAGCATTTAGCATAAGGAAAATATAAGATAAGTTTCTGTATGAAATGTGCAAAAGAGGTCCTAATTACACGGTGGTCTGTCACTAGGGTATTCTTTCCCGTTGCTACGCGCGTTCGACAAGGTATCGGGTTACACGAGGCAACATTTTGGCTAACGGCAAAACATTTGTAAATAAACAAAATAGTGGGGACGGGAAAATCTTTTTAAAGTAAAACGAAATTGGCGATTTTGAAAACTTTGAATGTTGTAATTTTGCGCTGAATGGCTAAATTTTCTATATTTTGCTCCCAAACACGATAATTCTCAGGTTTGAGGGAGCTCGTATTTTCAGGCACACATCGCAAAGGCCAGGCTTCAAATGTAAACCGATATCTATTATTTTCATATTTTTCGTCGACCAGGAACAAAAGAAAACATTGTATTTTTGGAATTTTTTAATTTCTGATTCTAAGTTTTTTTTTAAATCGACAAATCTGTGAAACAATGACATTTTTTGACATTTTTCGCACTAAATTGCCCATAATTCAAAATCAAGGGCATTTTTCAAAAATCCCAAAAACACAAACCTCGGGAAAACCGTTACGGTCATTTTGAGCTATAAATAAGGTAAGGTGGATGCTTTTTGAAGCTTATCCTTTACGATGTTTGAACGCATGTCGTGCCGCATGGATAAGGGGAGGGGGTAAATGACATGGCCGTAAACAACCCTTCTAATATCCAAGGTCAGCAAAAATGACGCCAGCAGCTTCGTTACATGTTTGATGTCCACAACAAAGTCCCAGCATAGATATATTCTCTATAGAACAGGTGAAATTTGCGAAAGAAGTAGTTTTTTCTCCTGATGCGGGGAAAGCGACCCGACCGCGCTGGTATACAGTAAAAACATGCTATGACCGCAGGTGACCCCAGATCGAATGCGAGTTTGGATCGATTACGTCATTTCGAACATCATGGAACAGCGTTCGAATTCGGCTGGACATGGGAGTTTCTGAGCATGAATTTGACCACCGTGTTAGCATGATCCACATTCCGATTTATTCACTTATCCTAAAGCAACCTACACCTCCAATATGACATCTATGGCATATGCCGTAAGGGAAATATGAAGTCTCTGCATAAATTATGCAAACGAGGCCCTCACTAGCATGGCACACTACCTGTTGTATTCACCTTTCCTGAAGCTACCTACACCTCCGATATGGCATCTGTAGCATACGCTGTAAGGGAAATATGAAATCGCTGCATAAATTATGTAAATGAGGTCCTCTTCATCATAATGCAATTTCAGGTACATTCACCTTTCCTGCACCTACACCTTTAACATGACATACGTAGCATTAATCGTAAAGCAAACATAAGTTTCTGCATAGAATATGCAAGTTAGCTCTTCATTAGCATAAGGTATATTCCGTTGTATTCAACTTTACCTAAAATACCCATACCTCCAATATGACGTCCGCGACATTTTAACGTAATGGAAAATAACTTTTTGCATAAATTATGCAAATGATATCTTCATAAGCATAATGCACATGCCTTTGTATTTACCTTTCCTACAGCTACATACACCTCCAATATGACATTTGTAGCATGTACCTAAAGGGAATATGAAATTTCTGCATAGATTATGCAAATAAGGTCATCATTAGCATAATACACAATTCAGGTATATTCACCTTTCATAAAGCTACCTACACCTGCAATAGGACATCCTTAGCATTTAGCATTTCCTTCATCATAGTGCACCCCACATCTGCTTGTTTTTTTCCAAGGCCATTCATCATTATGTAGTCACAACACGTCCCAGCTTAAGCACATGCTTAAGCATACAATATAACACATTTTTACACTTTTCTCGTTAATCATGCAAAGTACTTCGCCCAAAATCTAATCATCTTGAGATTTCCCACATACACACGTGTATTCACCTTTCAAAAAGCTACCTACACCTGCATTAGGACATCCTTAGCATTTAGCATTTCCTTCATGATAGTGCACCCCACATCTGCTTGTTTTTTTCCAAGGCCATTCATCATTATGTAGTCACAACACGTCCCAGCTTAAGCACATGCTTAAGCATACAATATAACACATTTTTACACTTTTCTCGTTAATCATGCAAAGAACTTCGCCCAAAATCTAATCATCTTGAGATTTCCCACATACACACGGACACAGGTGTATTCACCTTTCAAAAAGCTACCTACACCTGCAATAGGACATCCTTAGCATTTAGCATTTTCCTTCATCATAGTGCACCCCACATCTGCCTGTTTTTTTCCAAGGCCATTCATCATTATGTAGTCACAACACGTCCCAGCTTAAGCACATGCTTAAGCATACAATATAACACATTTTTACACTTTTCTCGTTAATCATGCAAAGAACTTCGCCCAAAATCTAATCATCTTGAGATTTCCCACATACACACGGACACAGGTGTATTCACCTTTCAAAAATCTACCTACACCTGCAATAGGACATCCTTAGCATTTAGCATTTTCCTTCATCATAGTGCACCCCACATCTGCCTGTTTTTTTCCAAGGCCATTCATCATTATGTAGCCACAACACGTCCCAGCTAAGCACATACTTCAGCATACAATATAACACATTTTTACACTTTTCTCGTTAATTATGCAAAACGCTTCGCCCAAAATCTAATCATCTTGAGATTTCCCACATACACACCGACACACCAACTACGACAACAAACCATCCAGGCGTTCTCGACTTATTCTGTTCACTAACAGACACACAGACAAGCATCAACAAATAACCTTCTCGACGAAGGTAATAAAGGCATACCAAAGCTAAATAAGGACATATAAATTCAAGCTTCACATTGTCTGTTTAGCTGTCCACAAAAGTAATAAGACAGTTCCAGTCTGTAAATAGCTGCGTCTAATGTTCTATTACTCTACGCGAGTTTCAGGGACAGGGTTCGTTCGCCGCCAACTGTTCGAACATATTAACTCGCTTAGTGTCAGGGCGGGAGTCAGGTGACGAAGAAGTCAAGCGCTTCGCGACGGTCGTTCTGCGATGTGTGGAATTCTCCCCAGCTGCGTCGACTGGTTCGTAGTTATCAAGGTCCTACGGTCCTGTCAGCTGTAGCCGTTTATCGCCCTGCGCCGCCCAAATCTTCCCCTCCATAGACACCCACACAGAAGAAAAAGGTTTATTGTCTTTGCCATCAGACACCATCTGCCTAGCTTTCGCTAATAAAGATCTGCTAGCGGGAGACAGATCTGGTCGCATCGAGATGAATTGGCCAGCATCATTTCTAACACCTTTCAGCATTCTTCTAGCTTCATAGACTTTCCTCTTAGCAAGGAAAGTGGCAAACTTGACAATCACATGTCGACCAGTTCCCTTCCCCAAATAGTGAATGTTATCGATGTCCCCCAAAGCCACAGTGACTTTGAGAGTTGACTTGGCAAACTCCAAGAATTTACCCAGTAGTTCCTTGTTTTCATAGTTACCAGGGAGACCCCAGATGCGTAGGCAGTTTTTGCGAGACTATTGGTCACTGTGAAACTGTCGCGCCTCTAGTGCCGCTATTTTGGCCTGTAGTTCACATATGAGTTGACTTTGTTCCGTTATTTTGTCTTCATGTGCGCTCAAAATTCCGCCCATTCGCTGCATATCTGATTTCATGTCATCCATTTTGTCATTCAGTTTGGAAAAGTTAGCTGAATTCTCAGTCTTGAGTTCCTCTAACTTGATTAGCAGCGCCTCCATTTTCAGCTGAATTGTACCGTAGTCCACCAAGCGAATAACAATTAGAAGTCACCTACCGTTGGAGATGCACATGTAAAACTTGGACTTGACAATAATGTTTGGTTTGGGAAGATCCAGGGTTGGACAGGTAACACAACAAACCTCCACGAGGGGCACTAGAAGAAGAAGAAAGAGTTGTGGCGCATCCCGTGCACTTCCGTAGGTCAACTGCCGCCCGATCATTCTATTCAGCTCCACACTCTTCCGATTCTCAGTCAATAACACAGTTTACATCCAGTCCACAAAGGTAGAATAAAGGTTGGATATCTCCGGAATGTAGATGGTCACATTCAGGCAATCATTGGGGATTCCTGGCCGACTTATTCAAGAAAGAAATAGTCGCTGTGACCCGGGTACTTAGAAGGGATACAGCATGTCCGCCATCTTGGAAAATTTCGTTCCTTTCTTCAGTTATTCTCCTTGGAAGATTTTATCAAATACGCCATTGCAGTTCCAGTGACACATACCAGGGGGCCCAACATTGACCTTTCTCCTCCCAGTACCTACCCACATACCAAATATCATTACAATCCATCCACACGTTCTTCAGTTATGCTGGTTTTAAGCGTCCGGTGACACAAACATACACACAGGATAACACGTACACACGTAAACTCCATGCAAAACAATATCTCCATGAAAAAGTATTTTTTTCATGGAGATAATCAACAAGCAGTGATGACATCTTCAGACCCAACCAACGTTTATGGGACATTTCGTGGAAATGTGTTGTTGAAATCTAAAGTCGATTCCCCTCAATAGATATATCTGCAATCAGATCGCTATATCTTAATGTCCCATGAGATGAAACAATCTCTTTTCCTTTCCTTTCCACTGAAGCGATGAGAAATGAAATAATGTATTTCGATCTTGGACAAGAATGTTGTCATGGCAACTTACCCACACTATAAGTAAGGGGGTAAAACTTCTTACTCGGTTTTCCTGCATATTCAGTTGAGTGCGGTGGCCATGTAGGGCTCCCTTGGAAATCAGTTACCTTGTTAACTGAAGGGACTACCCTAAAGATTGATAAATAAATAGATAAATAAATAAATGTAACCCGACAATCATCTGGATTCCTTGATTCTCCCAACTATCCTGGGCAGTACGACAACAACATGTACTGTACGTGGACCATAGAGGTCGAGTTGGGGGAGGTCGTCAAGTTGACGCCAGGATCCTTCAGTTTAGAGGATGTTTATGACTGGCTCCAGGTTTATGACGATGCCACATTGTTGGGAGAGTACAGTGGTAGGCTTGTGTTCAGCGTTATAGTTATACGATAGCGAGCATCTCACTGGGCTGCGCCTATTTGCACATGGTCTGCAAAAGACATTAGCCAGTTTGCTGCCTGAAATTGCGAATATTTTTTTTTAGATTAGAAAATACTAGCCTCCGTTGCAGGCTCTGAACCGGCTTTTTGGGGGGCTAAATAATACACTTTTTGCAGCCAGCCCGTAACTATCAGCCAACCCTGTAACTATGATAGTTACAGGGTTGGCTGATAGTTACGGGCTGGCTGCAAAAAGAGTATTATTTAGCCCCCCCAAAAAGCCGGTTCAGAGCCTGCAACGGAGGCTAAGAAAATACTTGCAATTGGCAGAAATGGCATCAATGTATGCGCCAGTAGGTGAAAATGGGGCCAAAATGCGCAATTAATGTAAAAAGTGATATGTTAGGTTCAAGGTTTGTTTGTCTGAGCCTTGGTTTCTCCATGACAAGCTCAGATGGGCATGCAGGGCGCTTTTCATTGGTGTAATGAGGAACGGGGTAAGGATCAGAGTCCTGATAATTATATAACTGTACTGACACATATCATTGCGCAAATATAGTACAAAACACACTTGCATCCCTGGACCATGCAAACGTCTTTTTAATCATTATACATTTGTCGAAGTTTTTGCATATAATGTCCTAAATAGGCGTGGCCTAGTGAGATACTAGTACCCGCTAATGCTTCGGTCACAATTGGAAAAAGGGCCCTGCCGGGTAGTTCCTGGCCCGTTTTTTGGCACTTCCGGGCGTGACCCGTACGTGGCCCCGTGGGGCACCCTGCGGCTTCCGGGCTATTTTTGGGCCCGGCGGGGACCCGAGAAAAATTTAGTTCTGACTTAAATTCTACCCGGGCCCCGCGGACAAAACGACGCCGTGACCCCAACGTGAGAACACCGGTAGATACGACGGCGAACACATTTCCGCTCTTGGTTGGAAAGACCTAGCTTCGCGTCGTAAGATGCACCTGTTGCAAACTGTGCACAAGTCATTGCATAATCTGCTACCAGAGTACCTAAGCTCCTTTAGCAGAACGTCTGAGTCTCACACTTACACAACACGTCACAGTTCAAATCTCACCTTACATCTGCCAAAGGTTAAATTGGAATCGGGAAAACGGACATTTGCATACAGGGGGGCAGAAAATTGGAATACATTACCGGTATATGTCAAAAACACTTCATCCACACAATCTTTCAAAACTCTGTGCAAAAGAATTGTGTGACCTCTGACCTTCAATCCTTACGACCTGGCACGATATGGACTATGAGTACGGATATGATTTTGTTATGACGCACAAATGTTATGTATATATCAGTGTATTGTTTGTATGTTTGTATATGTGTATCTAGGGCCTCCCTAAAAATCAGTGCGAAGCCACTGAGGGAGCTACCCTAGTAAAAGAATACAGAAATAAATAAATAAATACCCCTCCGGTTGCCGGCAGTCCACCAGGACAAGTAACAATTTGCCTGTTTGTTATCTATTATAACCCCCAAAAAATTGGTCTGTTTACCCCAAAAAATTGTGGCCGAAGCATTATCCTAACCTCACCGGTGGGAGGTAAGGGCTCGTTCTCATTGAAATGTGCCAGGTGCTGTCGCCAGTATCTACGACTGGATAACGGTCAAGTTACGGGCACCTTCATTACTTTCTTCATATTCCAACAACAGTACTAGTTGTCAACACCTTATCTTAAAGCACCACGCCGTTGGGTATTGGTTGATGGCTTGGAAGAAATGTAATACCCACGGATGGGGCCCCTCAACCTTAAAAGAGACTGTCGCTTGAGAAGGAATGAAGATCAAAGAAAGCAGCCTTAACGGTAACAATAAAGTTCCGGGAATGGTTGGTCTGGTGATGAAGCGAGTTATCCAACCCTTCTGACAGATCTTGTCAGATCGTTTCTGAGTACTGTCATTTTTGGCGACCATTAATGAAATGGAGACATTTTCCTGAGAAAAATGGAATAACTGTGCCTGAGAAAATGAGATAATCTATTTTCTTGCTAAACATGAGTATTTTACACATTTTACTGAGAAAGAGCCTGGATGAGATCAGGTTGGCTCCAAATCTAATGCTAAAGACGAAACGTAATGCCTCTTCCAAGTTCCATAGCTAGTGCCGGTCAGTGTTATAGGCAGAGAAGAAGCCATCTCACAGTTCCGAATTCGGATGTGCAGTCTTGATGTATTTTGGCCTAGGTCAAAGTTTAAAGTCCCTCACTTATAAACACTTCTTTGACGTGTGTGCACGTGGATGTTTGTTTACTTCAGCTGGGACTTGCTGGCACCTCCTGTGGCACTGGAACTGAACTGTGAGGTGGCTATAGTAATACTGCCATGAAGAATAGAATTCGCTTCTTACACAACCTTATAGTAGGCTTATCTGCCAACGTTTTTGGCGACGCCTCAGGGGGGAGCCTATTGTATAGTACTGCTTTCGGTTTGCCAAATATTCTAGGATTTCCGCGAACGCATTGCCTAGGGAATTACTTTTTGGCAACGCCTTGCTGGTATGGCGTTTTATATAGCAGAGACGACTTCTATTGTTTAGGGCATAGAAAAGGTGCTGGTTTGTATACACCTTTACAGCTGTTTATCGATGTTTGAAATAGACTTTCTGGATGTTGCAAAAAGATTTAGACCCATACATCACTGCTGTTTCTCAATGTCCTAAAAGTTTTTGCTTTTGTAATGACATGTTTGGACAGGCTCATTTTTTGATTGAGTAAAGTTTGATTTTGAAAGGTAAATATGTCAGACGTTTCAAAGATGTCGGGATTTTTGCAAAGATGACAAATATACCACTGCTTTTGATTGATTTTTTTTAGAAGATTTGTGCTTTGCTAATTTCAATAGAAATGATATGCTTGACAAGTAACCAACTGATAAATCCGAGTTCTTTTCAATGCAGCTGCACTTTGAAGACTAACATAGTAAGGATAAAGAAAGGACACAGAGACAAGGCTTTCCGTACCCTGGGCACAGGAGACTTTTAAGACGGACTGACTATGACTACGTCATGAAACTGGCTAATAGTATGCTAAAATCAGTCTCAACTGAGGTTCTCTACCCTTCCTGGATTGAACTCACTTGCCGTAAAAAAAAGGTTTCTATATTCTGTCGTCGAAGACGGACCTCTTAACAATTCTCTGCTAACTCCGCAGCCTTGGTTACTTCATCTTTCTTTGACTGGCTTTGTAGTCCACTTCAGTAAAGAATAACTCAAAGGAAAACACATTTTTGGGAATCATGGCACAACCAACAACAGACTACTGTGTCAGCAATTACAAGAGTAAGCGTTCCGAGTTTCATCAGGTGTTGCACCAGTATCTTCTTGCAAGTTGGTGAGAGCGTGCAATCGTATCACAGCTTTCACACTCACTGATTATTCACAATATTAGTGTAGGGTTTTCAATATCAGTTTTGTACATCCACCCCTAGCCTGTGTTTACACAAGCTCTCCCTAGCTGGCGGAGGTTAATGACCCCCTCCCCTGGAGGCGGTAGCCGTCGGGCAGGCCGCTAGGAGCGCGATTTAGTCAGGCTACATCCACCTTTGGTTTATTAGTACCGTCATCGGCCGTAATTACCTTATGTACGATTTCGATATACATATAGAATAGATCACTACTATATACACACACTAAGATACATTATGGAATAGACAATATATATCCGTTGTATAAGCAAGTTCAAGTCAGTCCCGAATATTCTAACAGGTGTCAGGTTTTGTCTGGTTGTAGTAGCGGTTGTAGCAGCGCGATATTGGCTGCACATGGTGTCGCTGCTGCAGATCTGGTTCCATCCCGTTCCCTTCTTCCTGTCTACGACGTTTGGTGTGTGGCTCCCCTTGGTCCCGACGTTACGGACGCACGGGCGACTATTCCGTCTTCTCCTAGTGATGCAGCTCGTCTCACCGGCATCCAGTAGAAGATCTCGATCGGCCGATTTCACCCCTCTGTGTGGGGTGTGGCGGGACATCACACGGGCGGCAGGGACATCTCGTCGTCATCGCTTTCGTTCCGTGTGGTCCGCCTGTGCAGGTATAAAGTGGGAACACAGTCGGTGGAGCCCTGACGACCACGGCGGTTTGATCTGATTTCTGCCCCAAAACATGGCATGCATACTTCACACGGTCATCATTCTAAGGGTGCATAACTATGAGATACATACATTGTAGGTAACCAAGGGCATTTCCTATATAATGTCCTTGAGTTAAACTGTTTACAAAGAAGCTATGGCAGCCATCCTATCCCTAAAGATATTCTAGTCTGCAAAAACCGTCAAATTACGAAATCTTCAAAACTCTTTGGACACTTATAAATCAACTAATGATCTCAATAATGGATTATTCCAAAATTACCCAAATGAATTTCCCATCATCGTTGGGCGGCTGCATGCGTTCGCCATTTGGATGGTCGTCACAGTATTTATGTTGCAGAATCTTTTTTGTAAATACTGGAGCTGCTCTCTGGGAGCTGCTGTAGAAAAACACAAATAACGAACAATTAATATTGTAGTATTCTTCTTTTGTGTTTCTTGCCAATACAAACCAACCAGAAAACACACTGTAGAATTTGTAGAAATTGGTCAAGTAGGTTGGGTACTAAGGAAGGGGGCGAACGAACTGTCAGAGATTAGGTATAACATCGTGATAATTTAATAAAAAACATAAACAAAAACGTGCCACACAGTGAGAATACTATAACGGAAGTAGCTGTACTGCAATTAGAGCAGAATG
Source organism: Branchiostoma lanceolatum (assembly GCF_035083965.1). Lineage (NCBI taxonomy): Eukaryota > Metazoa > Chordata > Leptocardii > Amphioxiformes > Branchiostomatidae > Branchiostoma > Branchiostoma lanceolatum. The sequence goes on from NC_089740.1 coordinate 357,826, forward strand.
ATCTCGGTTGTGTATTGTATTGTGCTCCGAGGTGTGAAATGATTAACAACACAGTGAACTCTGGGGATGAAAAATATGGCAGAACATGGAGGTTTAAAATCAAAACCTCCTTGGGCATAATCTCCAAGCAGATCCACGCCGGGCGCGAAAATCGTAGTATGCTAGCCAGAGAGGGTCCAGTCAGCCAGAGAGGGTTCATCAACCCTGCCGAGCTGATGAACCCTCTCTGGCTGACTGGACCCTCTCTGGCTAGCATACTACGATTTTCGCGCCCGGCGTGGATCTGCTTGGAGATTACTTGGGCAGACGAAGATATAAACAAACCACACACGGTCGAACGAGTTGTCAGTGATTAGGTGTTCTAGTAACATATAATACCTCGTCATAGATAAACACAACTGAAGAAACACGGCCACAATGTGTAAATCCTGACTTGCGCAGTGGGCTTGGCGTCGAATTCCAACTAGTTGGCATAACTATAGACAAATAAAAACCTCCTTGGTCAAATCAAATCAACTATAGAGGGAGAGAAGGGCGGTCATTGGTCAGGTTTGGTGTGAATTTTGTTGCTATGCCACTGCACGAAATGGCCTCGGATCCTGACGTATCCGGGTAGGAGAACTCGGAGATCCGGAACCTAAGATCCGTAAGAATCCAGACGGATACGGGGGCCGTATTGTACTAAAACAACTCAATTAACTTACATGTGCAAGTGGTATACCACATCAGGGTACCACTTGCATATGTAGTTTAATGTAGGTAAATTTGAGTTGTTTTAGTACACTACGGCCCCCGTATCCGTTGGATTCTTACGGATCTGAGGATCCGGATCTCCGAGTTCTCCTGTCCGGATACGTCAGGATCCGAGGCCATTTCGTGCAGTGTGTGGGTTCAAAACAAGAGACAATACTGTATGAACCACACATGTCGAAAGTATGTCTTTACTTACGTAGCGTTATAGCATATAACAAACGCTAAATAACTATGGACTAGAGGAACTAAAGGATCACAGGATACTTCGGGCACTGACGTCGACCTATTTCTATACAAGATCAGAATACATTGATATCTACACAAACAAAGAAGTAACGTTCCTCAAACGTGACGGGAATTTGGCACACTGTACTCGAATTATACAAGATACACATTAATATTAACTTCCGCAAAGGAGTTACGTCAAGAAGTTCACAGTACTTCAAGACTTGTCATTTCTAAGTCATGCCGGAAAACACGATCTCAAAACACGCATTAATTTCTACCAAAGCAAAGAGTCACGCCTGAATTTAGCTTACTCGTAAGGTTATACCTTTAACAGATGAGTGAAGCTAGCTGGACGGTCAACTTTCCGTTCCCACGCGCAGAGACGGCTGGATGACAACACGACCTCAATGTGTGAATCCGGACTTGCGCAGTGGGCTTGGCGTCGAATTCCAACTAGGGGGAGGAGGACGGTCAGATTTTGTGAGAACCTTGTTGCTATGCGGGCTCAAACAAGAGACAATACTATATGAACCACACATGTCGAAAGTCTAGCTGTTCCTGTTTTTAAGAGCCCTCAAACAAGTGCTATTCATGTAACAACCGCTAAATAACTATGGACTAGAGGACTTGACGAAACACTGTCAAAACATACGTTACACTTGTCCGTAACGGTGTAATTGATAATGACATTAAAGGTATAGCCGACGGTACATTGTCAAAACCAAACGAACAAAACACTACCAAACGTATTGTCTATTGAAGTAGTAGCATTTTTTTAATTAACGGATGACAAACTGTATTTAGAGCAGAAGCCATCCCGGCTGGGTATTGTACTCCGAGGTGTGAAAAGATTAGCGACACGGCCTGAGACCACCCTGATGTAGACAGATCATAATAAGTTTTGTTGCCATGGCAACTGTCGAGACAGCGACCATCGGGCTGTCAGCTTGCTCCAGCTTTACAAATTATTGATTGAAATTGAATTGCTTTTTGCTTCCAAAGTCGAGGCGCAATTGTTAACGACCATTTATTGTGAGGTGCAACAAACAATAATAATAAGTTTATTGCAAATTCATGCCCGAAGGCTAAATGCAAATAACATACATAAAAGGACAGTGTACAAAATAGGTATAAAAGCTGCTTATCTAGATTATACAAATGTAATTGTCTATAACTAGTGAAGGGTTTGACTTCTCTTTTGTAAGCAATGGAAGACGTAATGTCCCACCTTTTCTATAAGTTGTGGGTTTTTGGTAGTTAACAGAAGAATAGTCTTTTCTTTGTCTGTAAGCTTAGGGAAATTCGGATAGATTTTAGTGGTCTGAATAGACAACTCATTTCGTGCATTATCATGAAATGAACAGTTTGAAATAAAGTGTATTTCGTCTTCCACGGCATTTGTATTGCAATACTTACAAAGTCTTTCGTATATAGGTAATTTCTATACCGGCCTCTCTCTATTTCAAGAGGATGAGCACTAACTCTCATTTTGCTAATGGCTGAGCGCAGATCAAAATCTGCAAGATCAAGATAACTCTCTAAATAGTACATGGTTTTACATTTTGCATAGAATCTTAACTTACCGCTGTCGTTTACCAAGGTATGAAAACTACTAAAATAATACCAACGCATGTGGGGTAGGACGAAAATTTTCTAAGTAAATTGGAATGTGCGTGTTCTTTCATGTCAACAACCAGGCCAAAACACGCTAACTGCGTGTGGGTACTCTCTTAGAGAGGTAAGATCCGGGTATTTTCGACGTATTTTTTTGCCAATAAAAACAACAATGGAAAAAAGAACGACTCACCGCAAGGAATAATGGGAATCGGCCGTGGCCGGAGAGTCGAATCGAGGTTGGACACGGGAACTCTTGAAGCTGTCTGGTCGGGGGAGAAAAATGTATCGAAGTCTATGCTGTCTTTGGGTACAGGGTAAGAGACGTTAAATCCCAGCTGAATCAGGATGGTTGTCCCATTCCCGTGCGTGCACGTTATCCTGTGCCGCAAGTCGTGTAACGGAAGCACGGGCGGTCTTCGGCTCCGGAAAAACAGCTGTCATCTCGTACCCGGGGTTGTTTGTGCAGAGCTACGTTCTTGGTTCCAGGATTAACTCTGCCTCCCAAGTGCTAAGTGAGGAGGGCGCGAAGTTCAAACGCATTCACAAGGTAATTCTTCTTCTTCTCAAGGTAATTATTTAGCGGATTGATGTAAAAAATGAATAAATCAACTCTTCAATGAATAGACTACTGGAAAACAAACATTCCAATATCCTCTGGTGCTTGCATTGAAAGCGTGTACCTTACTTCTGGCAGACACCCTCATTGATGGAGACATTTACAGCCCCAAGTCTACAAGTTTGTCTAGATTTTATTGTAAACTTCAGGCCAGTGAAATGTTGGTTCTGCACAGGATTTCTGATAGTACAAATAAAGTTTTTGATTAAGTCCAACCCAGTCAGTTCGGATTGTAAGCAACTGGAGGATACAGTGTACATCTAGTTAGCGACGAGCCAATACAGGGCCATTACATTTTGCATCATCCTAGCGTGATTTTACCTGCCTCTTGGTCTGCCTCTGCCTCGCGTTTCTAATTGATTATGCAAATCAGGCCCTATCTTGCATAAATCATATCAATTGTAATTATAATTTTTGGTACTAAATAACACAAGTTTTTCAAAGTAGTATGAAAGTCTAATCGTTGCAAAGAAGGCTCTTGTAGAATTCCCTCAGATGTTATATAAATGAGGCCCTCATGCTCCCCCCCCCCCTATACCCTCCATTGGGTATGGGGGAAATATATTGCTTTTGCTGGCATGTTCTTCTTTCTCCTTCTGACCATAAACTAGGTAGATGTAGGATGGTAGCTCTATTGTTCTCTTTATAGTAAATTCTATATCGCTAAGGGTGTTATATTGGAGGTAGGTAGGTAGCTGTAGGAAAGGTGAATACAAAGGAATATGAATTATACTAATGAGGGTCTGATTTTCATAGTATATGCAGAAACTTGATATTTCCCTCACGACAAATGCTACGTATGTCATATTGGAGGTGTAGGCAGCTGTAGGAAAGGTAAATACAATGGGATGTGTGTTATGATGATGAGGACATCAGTTGCATAACGTATACAGAAACTTCATTCTCTTATGGTAAATGCTAGGGATGTCATACTGGAGGTACCTTTAGAACAGGTGAATACAACGGACTTTGCATTATGCTAATTAGGACCATATTTCTTTTTTTGATTACGGTAGGGATTTCCCTTTGGAGATATACGTAACTTACGGAAAGGTGCTCATATTTACATAACCTCCTAATTTTGCAAGTATGAAATGCCTATCAATTACCAATATGGAATTACAGTATTTCTTATCAATTATGCAAATTAGGTCTTACTTTGCATAATGACATCTATCGATATACCACACAATTCCAAATTCATATAACGCAAGTTTGAGAGTCCTATCGGGTATGTTGAATCCCCACATAAATTATGTAAATTAGCCCGATTTGCATAATTATAATTTTCTCACGTCGCCGGTGTGTTTTTTAACACCAATCTTGTTGCAGCTTCTCTGCATACTAGTCTAATGCTCTAATACTGCTTATCGCGAGGTGGCGTTTCGTCAAGAATACTGCCAAAGAGAGATATTTCTGTATGCCTACAGATCGTTGACGTAGTTTTCATTAAAGTTCAATTGGTTCCTGGTTCAAATGTACTTATAAAACACAATCAGTCAAATTCAAAAGTTGTAAACAAAACATTCGTGAAAACTGAAAATGGCACCTAGAATGTCTTGAATGATGCTCATTTGGTTTATTCGATGGCAAGATGACAAATTTGGAATAATTTGAGAATAACATGCTTTTTTAAAATCATTGACATTACTTGCTTCATAGAAACAATTGTGTCTATTATTTGGCAATGTGTTTATTAACGGGATTCTATCATCTCAATAGGGCGGAACTTTCCGCCAGAAATCACTTCTACGTCCAGCATCATCCACCTCGTCCTGATGACTGACGAGTCTTTTACTGAGGAAGGATTCAGGATCCACTATCAGGGTAATGATGGCACTTTTGATAAGGACTTGAATATTTCCATCCAACAAGAAAAGACTAATTGGACTTGCCCAAATTTTCGGCAGTGAAATATTATTATAGGAAGCATACAGGGGTGCTCATGAATTTTGCTTATGAATTTTACGAAGTCATTTTATGAATATCTTATTAGTCTACGTAGAAAATTACATCATCTGATATACTCATAAATGTTATTAGTCTAAGACTACGTGTACTGTGCTCCATAAACTGCTGGGTACTCTCGTAAGTAGCACAGTGTCCGGTAAACTTGCCTAGTGCATCAGGCACCCCTACCTGTAATATTGCCATATCCACCTTCCCAATAAAACAGTTTCGCCATTGTCAGTCTATAGGATTTAACGCATATCAAAGACTAAGGCGTACGTTTGTGAGAAAAAAATCATTCATTCTATCTTAAAGATAAATATTTATATCTAGTTCGCAATCCGGCGTAAAGCTGGTGTAGCTTTGTAAAGAACAAATGATATTCTTATTGTTCAAAGTTTTACGATGAACTAAACATGAAGTCTCTATTGTACAGCATTAACATTGAACCTGACGGGCGCTCTGTGCCCGGACCCCGGCGTTCCGGACAACGGCTACAGGAGTGGCGACACGTTCACCGCGGAGTCGACTGTTTCGTTCGGCTGCCACGACGGCTTCATTTTGACGGGTCAGGAACACATCACGTGTATGTCTGGTACAAGAAGAGACTGGAATACACGCCCCCCCCCCAACCTGCGAGGGTTTGAAATCATATAGTATACATGTCCGGGTAGAGATCTTATAAATCACATAGTATACATGTCCGGGTAGATCTTATAAATCATATAGTATACATGTACGGTTAGATCTTATACTATCATGATCAGGCACGTCGTCCCTGCGCTCTCCTTGTATTCTATCATGCACTTTCCCTACCTAAACTTTTATTATCTTGTCAACATTTCTTTTTTTTTATTAAAAGCAAGGAACACAAAGACATGGACATAGTGGCACTGCACTCAAGTACAATGCGCCACAGAAAAGCTAGATATGATAAGACAAAGACAAACTTACTCAATATGACCTAGCTAAAATCAGGTCAAACATAATGATGTACAAAGTAATAGAACTACAAAGATAAATTTCTTTATCTGCAACAACCATATACGTGTAGTCTCTAGTTCAATTAGGAACGCAAATGCCTACTGTACGTATGTATATGCTATCATCGTTCCACACTGTTGTTGACAACAGTGTCAATAAGTTGTCCAGTCTCTCTAGAAGGAGACACTTCTTCTATGTGCGCTACACAGCATCGAAATGTGTTTTTCAAAGTAGTACAAAAAATTCTCGTAGCTTTATAAATGTGTTTCGGAATGGGAACGGTTATGGAACAGCCAACTGAGGAAGATAGAGAGCATCCCAGTGCGTGCAACTAAAGTCATCCTTGGTATCAGCTTTCCCAGTTGCTCTCGAGCCTGTGAAGCTCTACGGCCCCAAACATTGGAGGTCTGACGTGTTATGCTGTGTTTGAAGTCTCTACAAGTCTGGCCAATACGGACATAGGTTCCCACGACTGTGTGGAGAGATAAGTGGCAGGGAAACCAGAACAACAAACGTAACCCGTCGCCAATCCGCGCTGTACGGCATCTAAAAGCCCACTTCCTTACCTTGTTCTACTGTTAGATAGCACACTGTGATAAGCCAGGATCCTTCTTATATATTCTTATGATATATGTTAGACCTGTCCAGGCGTCACGTGTCTTTCTATGTTTTTAACAGTATAGGTCATGCGATTCAGCCCTTGGGCTGCGAAATGCTCTTGAATACAAATCCCTTACTATTATTATGTTTATAATATAAACAGAAAGCATTGTGTCATTTGGTCTACATAATTAGAGGATCAGTACGCAAATCAGTATCGAATTTGCATAACTAACAAGGAAAATGTATAAATCCTCTGCATTCCAAGATAGGATTCTGAAACATGTGACATATGTAGCTGAGAAGTTGAGGAATATCGATAGGTGTCAATTATCCAGGTGCCCCCGATGCCAGGAAATCTGGGAAGACATAGTCGAAATGTTTGGTGAGGAACACCGCTGTTTTCCAAGCAGGAAGACTTTCAGAAGATCATGCGCAAGTAGAGTCCTTTAGCTGACACGTGCATCTCCGCTCACGTCTCAATAGTCCCTCTCTCTCACCTAATGCTACTAATTTTCAAAGGGCCCTGACCCAACAAGAAATGGTCGCAATGACTTCAGGTTTGGAGACTTTACATCTATTTGAGTTATGCCCCTTCGTTCCGGATGAGGCCGTGAACGCCGCTGAATAACCTCTGACACAACCTTACCGTTCTTCATTTTATGCCCACAAAAAGACTCTGCCTGAAGTTTGCGTGGAGGACGCTATGTGTACAGAGAGGAGGGAGATATCACATCTCCAAGCGATATTACAAAAGGGACATACCAAAACATGGTCGGCTGCAGGTGAGTATTCTACAGTGGAATTATCACAACTTTATCATTACCTTCGCCGAGAAGGTTGTGTTTTCGTCAGCGTTCGTGTGTGTGTGTGTCAGTGTGTGTGTGTGTGTGTGTGTGTGCGTGCGTATTCGTGTGTGTGTGTGCTTGTGTGTGTGTTCGTGTGTGTGTGTGTTTGTGTGTGTGTGTTTGTGTGTGTGTTTGTGTGCGTGTGTGAGTGTGTGTGTGTGTGTGTGTGTGCACGTGTGTGTGTGTGTGTGTGCGTGTGTGCTTGTTACGTGGTAGATAGCGCTTGAAAGGGAGAGTAAGTCATGTAGATTTGGGCAACTTATCGGCTTTTTGGGAACTACGGGAGCAGATTTTCTTTCAAACTTTGGCTGTCGTCATTATATTGGTATATAGATAGGTTTATTGTTGATTGACAATCAGGAGCTTATTTGCATAATTGAAGAGGCAAGTTTATGAATCCGCTGTACTCCATTATAGAACTCTCAAACACGTGACATGTGTAACTAAGAAAGAGAGGAATATCGATAGATATCAATTATGCAAATAGATACCTAATTTGCACAATTGTTAACAAATACTATAATTCCATAGTGGTAAATGACGGGAATTTCATTCTTGCAGGATTTGGAAGGTAATTAAATGTGGACATTATCAGACAATGTCACATGAACCATGCAAATGAGGGCTTCATTCACATAACAACTTTATTTCACAACAATTGTACAAGGTACAAAGTATGGCATCCACTGGTACATAGATAAAGTTCTATTAGGTTAATCAATCTATCTAATACAATATGATGTAGTAGTATGGGACTTCCCCTGCCTTAAATAGGGAATCTAAGGGGCTTGGGGTATGACTATCTAATTGATTAAGGTATTCAGTGACCATTTTTCCGAAGACAGTGTCCAAACTATTGTCATTTATCAGATAATCTAAACTTGTAAAATGTTGTATCCATTCCTCTGACGTAATATTGGGATCGAAAGTAACTGTGTGTTGACTTGTGTTTTCCATTTACTTCTCTGTCCAAATACTTTAAAAGTGACCAAAATTCCTTTGGATTTTTTTGCTAAATTTTTCCAATTCTACCAAAAGGTCGGAATTGTACTTATGTTTACGCTGTTTGATGAGTTTCTTGTAGTCACGCAAAACTGTGAAATATTTGTTTCTAGTATCTTTTAGCCACCGTTCTTTCTTCAATGGCAGCGACAGTGTTTTCAAACGTCAACAGACATAATTCATGCAGATGAGGCCCTTATTTGCATGATAAAATGGGAAACATTTCTGATATGCCCCTCGAAAAGGTCAGTCGGCGAAGGTCGTGGAATTCTAGTTAAAGAATATTATCATATAGCCAGATGACCTCGACCAATCAGAAGTCCCCATTGCATATCGTTTATGAAACCGTAATGTCATAGAAGTGCCACAAGTGGTGAATAATGAATCTAAAGTGGTGAATAATGATGTTGACCAATCAGAAGGAGATATACACAAGACATTGACCAATCAGAAGGACACTCAAGAGGGAGGAATGATGATGAATAGAGTATTGCAATGTTATGAAATATTTTCTGTGGAAATTTTGGTTTCAAAATGAAATCTATAATCTTGATTGACAGTTACATGCATTTTTCACATGTACATTGGACAAATGTGTTTACATGTATAGTATTAAGGGATCTATGTGTCATGCAGGAATTCGTTACTCTTATATGGGTCAGTTTAGATAAGCTATGTAATGATAACGTTAATAACACGCTTATCGATCCTCGGTGTATTTGGTGTCATAGCGCCTGGTCATTTGCTATAACTACCTCATAAATTCACCTCCTTCGTCTCGCTCACGTTATGACACCATATACACCTCGGGGTGGGTCATTAACCCTTAATTTAAGGCAACGCCATAAGTAGAAAAAACGATTGTTACCTTTGCCAGTAGGCTATGTTTTCGGTTTTCCTATGGTGGAGTAGCCTCCGTTGCAGATTTTCAAGTTACAGTTTTACTATTACATTTTTTTTTCATATTGCTTCCCGGCCAGCAATAAGTAAAAAAATGTAATAGTAAAACTGTAACTTGAGAATGAACACAGCCGGAAGGAGTCTGCAACGGGGGCTATGGTGGAGTTCCTGTGTGTGCTTGATGTAAACAGCAGAGCTCGAGAAGCTGAGGCTGAATATTCATGATAGTTGGTAGATGGGTAAGTGTCGGCAAAATGTCGGTAAAAGGTCATGTTTGAGAATGGGCCTCCTGGTGGCTTCCTACAGTACTGGTAGTACAATATTGGTAGTATATTGTTTGGTATCTACACGTCATTTCCGTACACAAAATAAAGGACTTACCAAGAAGATTTCGACTTCTCCTGGTCCTTCTCAAGTTGATTTGACTCGAGGCCTACGTCTCGTGACCTGGCATAAGTGTGACGTCAGCAACAGGTCAACGATGCCAGGCAGTAGGTATCGACCCCCGTCTCCGTTGAGGGATGGTCGATGGGCCCTAATGTAAACAATGCCACACCTCCCTCAACAGACTATACCGACCGCCGGGCATCTCTGACCTGTTGCTGACGTCACACTTCCCCTCAGGTCAAGACATAAGATTCGGGTAAAATCAACTTTAGAACGACGAGCATTGTTTTACTTTGTGTACGTGAAATTTTCAATCGGTCAAATACCGTCAAAAATTACCCTTCATACGAATAAAGGTGAATATTAGTAGATATAAATCGTGCAAATCAGGATCTTATTTTCATCATTTATGAGGAAATGCTCCAATAGCCTTCTTTACTAAGATAATATTTCCATACTTTGGACATATCTATTGGGGAAAGAGAAGATGATCAACTGATTTATTCAGATGATTGCCTTATTTGAATAATTGATGACAAACATTTATCATACGTCACTCGAAAAGGTTGACGTCATTTGGCGAAGGTATGAGGTCGTGGATATAATTAGTGGCGATTGTTAGAGGTGATTATGGAATAACACTAGAACTACATTCACATTTTTGGAATACAGCTCTTCAAATGATTTCTTTTGGGCCCATTCAAATGTTTGGCATGAAGCCCTTCAAAACGATTTTGGAAAAAAACCTAGGGGTGTCACATTTTATGTTTTACCCATACTATGTTTGAAATACATGTATGTTCCTTTTTTGGTCATGTTCTTCTTCTTCTTCTGTCAAATCGTCACATATATTATTTTGTATAATATGGAAGAGTCCATTCTTCACTGGGGTGATTTTTGAAAATTCAATTTTGGACTTGATTGATTATGCAAAAAGGTTCATTTGTTAGAGGAAGTCTATTTTACACGAGGATGGTACTGGAAGAGTCAATTCTTGAACGGGGGACGTTTTTTTAAATCATTATTAGAGTGGGATACTTATGCAAAGTATAGGAGAGAGTTATGGGAGTGAGTATTGTGTGAGTATTATACTTATGCAAAAGTCCATTTAAGTGGATGTGGTTTTGGACTGGTCCATATTGCGTGGAGGTGCCACTGGAATAGCCCATTCCTGCATGGAGGGACTTTTTTTCACAGTTTTGGACTGGGGTGATCCATTTTTTGAGTGAAAGTATTTCAGAATGGCCCATCGTGTATGGGGTTGCCTGTGGAATAGGCTGTTCTTGCATAGGGGGTCAAATTGGGAAATCTCCATTTCGGACTGGGATGACTTTGCAATAGATCACATCGGGCAGAAGTATTTTCTTGATATGCCAATTTGCCCAGGTGTTATGTTGGGACAGTCCATTTCTGCATGGGGAGGAGTATGGGCGAAACATACTGTATTTGCTTGCAAATGTTGCCTTTTTAGTGTTACTGATATCTTTGAAATGTTGACTTAGCTGGGTGATATCGACGGACTCAGGAAAGGTCATAGTGCTGGAGTTTTTGGAATTCAACATCCAGTATCAGCCAAGGTGCCTGAATGACTGGTTTCAGATACAGGACTTGCCATACATGAGTAAGTAAGAATGAATAAGTAAGCACATAACGTATACATAATATCGTGGTACGGGGCAATGACTTCCAACGCAGTAACGCTTGTTGAGCATATTCCTGAATGTAGGATTCAGTTATAAGTACGTCGGTACATGTTAGACACCCAGGTACGACGTGTCATGTTAAATACAAAATAAATCAGACAGCTGGATAAAGTCAGCCGTTTCTAAATCTCGTCACTTAACTGACCCTGTTTCGGTGTTACGCTTCTAGGCTTCTACCAATCCTTCTGCGGTTTCCAGAACCCGATTGTGTACGTGTCTATGGCGTCTACCCTGGGACTTCACTTTCACAGTGATGATGAGATCGCAACGACAGGGTTTAAGATTCATTATCACGTACAGAACAGGTCTGCGGACGGTAAGTTAACAAGATCACTTCCACCCACTCTTACCGCATTCCACGACATCATACCTTTGCCGAATTATGTTAACCTTTACGAGTGACGCATCATAAAGTTTTCTCATTGATTATGCAAATTACATTCTCATTTCCATAAACTACATCAGCTGACCTTATTCTCCATTTCACTGCTTCATCGGCTAAACTGTGTTTTGCGAAAACTCATAACTAAGAGAAGAGAAGACGAATATTGGATAGATTATAACAACCTCCGATATCATTAGGTAACTTAAGTCATCATGCTCACTTGCTCAGTCCATGGAATTTTATAAAGATCCTTACCCTTCCATTCATTAGCGTTTGCCTGTAGATATGATTTTATGTATTATCATAATGATAATGTGACGTTACGTGTAATTTTCGTTACGATTTTCTTTTTTTCAAAATGTTCAAACAATTGAAACTCTCTCTCTCTTTCTCTCCCTCTCTCTCTATATATATCTATCTATCTATTTAATATATAGGGATAGATAGATAGATAGATAGATAGATAGATAGATAGATAGATAGATAGATAGATAGATAGATAGATAGATAGATAGATAGATAGATGAGAAGGAACAAATGGGAAAGAAAGAAAGAAAGAAAGACAATGAGAAGCAAGAGAACAAATATCACATGAAATAACTGCGTAATAGACTGGGTCAGTGATAGACCGAGAGGACAACATATGTACTCGTCCGATGAAGCAGTCTGTATGGGCCCTGTCACGCCTGTGCGTGTATGCAAGTCCGCATGAGTTGCGTATTAACAAGTTGTTGGTTCAGGTTACGTTTGCAGCCGAAGAAGTCATTTCTTTGATTCGATAACTAGGCTGCACAACGATGGGTCAAAGTAGAGAACAACTTATTCATCGCAAAGTTTACATAAACCAAAAAGATATTCATGCGCACCTCATACGCACTTGAATATACGCACAGGTGTGACAGGGCCTTTAGGATCAGAAAAGCCACACCAATCCTGAACCGTTATGAGGGGGATATAGACTAAGTTATGTTTGGGACAGTATTCTCAATAAGTAACAATCGTTTTATTACTGTTGCGTAGCAATATATATTTATTTTAAAATAATTTACGTTTGGGACCGCATTATCAAACCATTGTTGCTTAACAATATATATGTATGTGGGGCGGCATTGTTAACAGGGACACCTAGCCTCAGTGAACAGTGGACCCTAATGAAGATGATAGATAGGTCGGGAATCGAAACGTCGGCCATTGTTGAATATGCGGTTGTGAATAAAGAACATTGCTACTCATAAACGCAATGAATTTATGAAATTTTCTCATTGGTTCTGGAAAATAGATACTGATTTGCATAGTTGGCATCTTATTATGTAAATGATATCGATCCACAGAACAAAATCCATAACCTGTCCAGCCTCCCTTGAGTTACTCTCTTTCAAAGTCTGAAGTAAAATCGGCCAATGCTGTTTAAACGGCCAAATCTCCATTACAAGTCCAAACCTGAGAGATAAAAACGGTAGTTATCCTGCAGTACCTTAGACAACCGCTTGGACATCCAAAATCGAACGCGTTCTTCGTTTTGCTGACACCTATTCACATGAAAAGATATCATCCGGATACATTTAACATCCACAACTTTTTTGATATCAAGATAATTTTAGCTGTGCCATTGTTGTATGTTTAATATCATTTATCATTGCTTTTTAAAGATCAAAAAGGATATCAGAGGATCCACTTTCTGTCAGAAGATGCTGGCTCGTTTTCGTCCATGAAATACCCGCGCTCCCCCTACAGCAACGATGTGTATCAACAGTGGAGCATTACCGTCGGCGCCAACAGACATGTCAAGCTGATGTTTACGGAATTCGATGTTGATGAAACCCTGTACTGCTTTGGAGACCAAGTAGTAATTGACGACCCCTATGGTTCGACACGGGTAGCCATATGTGGTACTTGTCTTCCTATGCCTAGAATCTCGACGGGAAGCATCCTGTTTGTCGTCTTCATGACGGACTTCGTGATTCGCCGGGCTGGTTTCTCAGCTCGGTATGAAGCGGTGGAGGATAGGTTAGGTACGTCAGATTTCAGAAATCATTTCGGAATTTCGGATGGATATGTTGTTTTGTTGGCTTTAGATTTTTAGCTAAGACAAAATTACACGATATCTCAACAATCCGTCCACGGCCATTCCTTCGTATAAAATGGTGTGAAACATGTACTAGTGCACTTTATTTTTACTTACCTTATACCAACTATTTCGTTTTTCCCGAAAAAGTAGGAACAACACATTTTATGTTCGTCTTGATGGAATATGAACACAAAGGTACAGTTGGTGCGCAAAAGTGATTTTCTTCGCCAGTAAAGCTGACGAAGACATCATTGGCGACGCTGGTTCCAAAAATGCTTTACGGCAATCCGGAAAATTAAAGGGAATCTAGACAGGAAAAATTTGAGAGAAAATGCGACATATTTCACCCATATCCCTCTCCGTGCAAAAATGGACGGTTCTAAACTAGCCTCTTGGCGACACCTCCAGTTCAAAAACACTTCCACTTAAAAACATACTTTACATTATCACATTGAATTTTAAAAATCCCCCCGTGCAAGAATGGACTCTTTCAGCAACACCCTTGTAGAAATGACCGGTCCAAAAGCACTTTACCTTAAAAAAAGGACTTTTGCATAATCACCCCTGTCTCTGTGTAGTGATGGTGTGTGCCAAAATAAGAATGGCAACAAAAAAGTATTGTATGCCAAAACTGTTTACAAAGTCGAAGGCCAAGGCACGTCTTTTAAAGATCCAATTTGTTAAGTTATCAGGGTGTAATAGTAAGGCACATGACAACAATATATTTCACCCATACCTGCAGCATGAATGAAATATGATTACAAAAATACAATTTCAAGAAACTAGATGATCTAACGCCTAAAATAATATCTCAAGCAACTGTATAAAATTTTGAAACCAAAATCAAATTTTATCCAGTTGCTTGAGTAACTATTTTTGGCATATTTTGTTACCTGGATGTTGAACCTTCATCAACGTAACGATGATCTAAGCTAACGTTTTGCTGTCATTTTCCACACAATGTAGAGCCTTCTGCCCCAGACGCACTCGACTCTGACTGGCTATCGATCAGTGACGTCAGGGTCAAACAGATCAGCGTCAGTGCCTCCACCAATCAGGTGTGGGCATTGGATGAGTCCGGGAGGCCGTTGCGACGCACCGGTATTACCCGAACAGTGCCTCAAGGTAAGGGTACAGAAAAAAGCGCAGTTTGTTGCTTTTTTCTTTCAGTGCATGTAACTTCATAACGATAATGATGATTGGAACGTTCAGTGTACATTATTGATTGGCCAGATGACGTTGACCAATCAAAAGTACCCATCTCATATCGGTCATGACGTCATAATGCCAAAAAAATTCAACAAGTAGTGAATAATGAATCTCAAGGGGTCATTAAGTACAATAACCGGCCTTGTCGGCCGTTCCATTATGTAAGGGGAGGCGACTCTTTTTTGACATATACATTTGTATGACGTTTCTTTGTTCCACAAATGTTCACCATCATAAAATAAACCGAATCTTCTGTGAAAACATGGCTAAATAAAACAAATCATTTCAATATATACAAGTCAAATCGGAAGGGAAGAAAACATTGAAGTGGAACCGCTAACAGTCATTATATGACCAGATGATATTGACCAATCAGAAGGAGGTATACATATGACATTGATCAATCAGAAGGAGAAGTGCATATCACCCAGCAAAGCCTAGAGGCCTGGGGTGAATAGAGTAGAGTAGATTTTAAATAGATTTGACATGCCAAGATTGCAATGTTTTGAAATATTGTCTGTGGAAATTTTGGTTTCAAAATGAACTCCGTAATCTTCTGTACCAAAAGGACAAATGTACATTTATAAATGCATTTCTCATGTATTGGGAAAAAATTGAAGCTTTAATCCAACACAACAATTGACTCACCATGAATTTTCGGTTGGACCTCCAACCTTCGTCACATGTTCGATCTACTGCGTTGAACGCCGGGAAGTCGGAGACGTGATGACGTCAGCAGTGACGTCAACGTGTACTCTACCAACACAGATGAGCTTTCATGCGAATGTGTAACACATGTGTTTACATGTATAGTATTAAGGGATCTATGCGTCATGCAGGAATTCGCATCTCTTATATGGGTCAGTTTAGGCTATAAGATAACAACGCAACTGTCACTGATATTCATCGGTGTATATGGTGTCATAACGCCTGGTCATTTGCTATAGCCATCTCATAAAATCAGTTCATTCGCGTTTACGTTGCTTACTAGGTGATTTCATTCGGTGATTAAAGAAAATGACCAGGCCTTATGACACCATATACACTTCGGAGTAGATCATAAACACACAGTAAAGATGGGAATTTCGACTCAGAATAGCGCGTCCTTGTCAAGGAATGAGCAATCCGCCGCTTCCGTGACGTCACGTCACGCAGATAGGACACGTGACTCGGTGAGCAGTGGATTATTATGGCGTTCCCTGGCTCTGTATAGTGATGGTTTTTGAAGGGCCCGGATGTACATGGCGTAACATTTCCACTTATTAAAAAAATGCGTCCGGTAACCGGAACTATTGACTTTACTGGGTGGGAGGTAATCGGCACAGAACGGTTCCTGCACATCTCCGTAGGACGTGCTGGCGTGTGGGTGGTCTACAACCACTCGGCTGTCATGTACCGCGTGGGAACATTCGGGTGAGGATATTGAAAATCGTTACATGAAAGTTGTGACGACGACGGTCAAATGGTTAAGATATGGCTACTAGTATTTGACAAGTGATCGGGAGGTCACAGGTCGATTCCTGTCTAAACTTATCGTCCTTAAGAAAGGCACTTTTCTCACCCCACCCAGGCGTGAATAGGTAACTCATTATTTAACCTTCGTTTTGGAGGTTTAAAGGTGCCCGTACGCCTGGTGGAAGGAGAGAGAGAGAGAGAGTGAGTGAGTGAATGAATGAGTGAGTGAGTGAGTGAGTGAGTGAGTGAGTGAGTGAGTGAGTGAGTGAGTGAGTGAGTGAGTCGGTCGGACGGTCGGTCGGTCGGTCGGTCGGTCGGTCGGTCGGTCGGTCGGTCGGTCGGTCAGTCAGTCAGTCAGTCAGTCAGTCAGTCAGTCAGTCAGTCAGTCAGTCAGTCAGTCAGTCAGTCAGTCAGTCAGTCAGTCAGTCAGTCAGTCAGTCAGTCAGTCAGTCAGTACGACTGGTGGAAGGAGAGAGATGGGCTCAGTCTTCCAATACCATGCCCAAAAACTAAACAACGGATTTAACAGCCTTCCGCATCTATATCCTCCGAGACGCTAAGGTACATTATCTATTTAGTAAAAGACTTCAGCGTGCACCGGCAAACACCATGTACAGACCGAGGCAGGTAACGCGGCAGTAACTATTACCATTAACTTTGGGCAAGTCCATTATTCGAGGTGTATTAGGCAACACTTGCCGCAAAAGCCCGTTCTCGTGAGCAATAAAGCATGATCCTGTCATGACGCCCCTTTATACCTACTAGTATACAAAGCAAAGAAATAGGTTTACCTCCACCTACCAAATATGTAGACAATCCACCCCGGCATTCTTGAGTTATCGTGATGGCAGACAGACAGACACAAGAACGCTGACCGAAACATATCGGAGAAGGTAATAAACTCCTGAAGTCAGAACAACAAGTTTCCTGGAAGCGTCTTGCATGAAGTATTTCATATGTAGTTCAACACCGAGTATTTCATCAGTTTTTTTTTCGAACTCACACGATAGCTAATACATGTATCTTTAATAGCATCTGCTGTCAAGCATTTCTTTGTTATCTAAACTATCTATCGTCATGCTTCTTCTTCTTCTTAATACCCTCGAACCATCCCTGAGGGGGGGGGGGGGTCAGGCCTGATGGATTACGGCAGGGCGGCTGCGAGCCCGGCTTTAAAGGCCGCCACTGTCGGGGCTTGCACAACGTGCCCCGGCAGCGTGTTCCACTCTTTAATTGTACGAGGAAAAAGGGAAGATCTATAACGTTGGGTAACATAAATTCGTGGGGTACTTAAATTCGGGATTTTTCGAAAACGGGGTATTTAGGGATATGTGCTAGATGCAACATCAGTAATACCACTAGAAATGCAAACTTGACAGACTAACGCATTCAGAACACTGTCTGAAAAGCTTCGATAACCATGCATTAGAAGTTGGCGACGTCAAAAAGTATCTGTCCCTTATTGACAGAGTCTGGGGGCTTCGTGGGAGACTCACACTGCACGGTTGTTCGCTGGTTTATAAGACAAATGTCACATCTCCTGCCTGCTAAACACAATTATTTACAAGACAACTTATTACAATCTCTTTTGCTACCTGCAGCTGGATTCTAGGTGTGATCAATCATCAAAACTCCTCTTTGTTGCTACAACCTACGGCACGTGTATTTTCCCCCCGCCATATTGTTACCCAGAATCATGTCGTCAAGCAGACGACAAAAGGTTTGTGAGGAACACTTTTTTGTCTAAATGTTGCGTTTGATAGTGGACTGAAGACGATATTTTCCTCAAAGTTTGCTCCTAACACAACAAGGAACACATGGACATAGTAGTATAACCATTGCTACGGCATCCAGCTAACTTGCCATGAATAATGTACACGTTGCCATGACGGTGGGGATCGACTTTGAGTGACGTTCTACCGACTCAACAAACGGGATGTTAGCAAAGGCCTGATGTGTGCGGTGCGGCCGTTTTTTCGTGTATTTTTTTTACTTGGACACGTCTATATCCATAGCACTCTCTTCAAGCCAAGGATGGAACGAATAGCTGCTGTATAAAATGTGATTAGCGGTAAGATATTCAAGACGAATCTTCTCTCCCGAATCAATGTGCACCCCTGTCCGACAACACCGTCATTGTGCGTGCGGCGGACGGTAGTTTCAAGTTGAAATATTATGGTGTCAGCACGTACGACTAGAGACAAAATCTACCATATATATGATTAGTGCAAAGATAGTACATGATACTGACAGAATAATAGAAAAAAGGATGGTTTATTGTTCTGCTAGATTGATTTCAGTCAACCATTATCGGAAAAATCCCGAATTTATGTTACCCAACGTTACCTTTTCTAACGCTTGCGACCCGCCAGCAGTAAGGGGGTCCCAAACTGTCGCGCTGTACTCCAGGTGCGGTCGTACTAACGATTTGTAGCACGTCGATTTGACAAGAGGAGTACAGTGCAATAGATTGCGTCGAATGACCGCCAGGATTCTGTTGGCTTTGCCAGTGGCATGGTTAATCTGGGTGTCCCATCTCATATCATGAGATAGATGAACTCCAAGATATGGGGTGGTTTTAACACTTGTAAGATTCTCTGAGAAAAGAGTGTATTGTGTTATAATTGATTTGCGCTTACGTGTTATATGGATAGTGTGACACTTGAAAGTGTTAAATGACATCTGCCACTGGTTTTGACACCGCGTCAAGGAATCAAGGTCATTTTGTAGACCCAGAGCATCTGTGGTGCTTTCAATGACCCGGTAAAGCAAACAATCATCAGCAAACAAACGTACACTGGAACCCACAATACCAGGGAGATCATTGATATAAAGGAGAAAAAGAAGCGGGCCCAACGCAGTGCCTTGAGGCACTCCAGACGATCACCTCGTATACATACTGAGCATGGGTTCCTACGAATCAAGCTTTAAGCTTTCATGCTTGTGCACCTTTGTTGAGGGATTCATATTCAGTGGAGATTTATTTCTCCAAGTTTCGTACTAGAAATATAAAGTAAATATTTAAAGGAAATTCGTCACCCATGGTTGAAGAAAACGAAAATTTGCATGTGTAGCATGACTTGTTTAGAATCTCGGTAAATATTTGTTCACTCTCAGTCTCAATAAACATCAAGGAAGGCTTTTCTCAAATCTGCCAACCAAAATGTCCTTGTGAGTGACTGACCTTTCCGAAGGAGCCTAGTCCAAGCACCTTGAGGAGCTTAAGCTGGCTGGCCTTTCCTTTCCATCTGCAGCTACACCGATGGTCTCATACTACATCACATCGTGCTCCTTGTCCTACAAATAACAAACAAACAAACAAGCAAACAAACAGACAAACTAGGGTTCTACGATCCCATACCTTCGCCAACCATTTCGAGTGGCAAATCATAATGCTGCCCATTTATTATGCAAATGAAGACCTAATGTGATTGAATTATGTCAGTTGATCATATTCTCTACCCAAATAACACAAGTTGTTCAAAGTATGAAAGTTTAATCTTAGCAAAGAAGGCTACTGTACGGTAGCATTTCCTCATAGATTATGTAAACGAGGCCCTTATTTGCATGATTTATGGCTGATAATGTCCACCTTTCCTGAGCTTCCAAATGCTGCCAGAATGAAATCCCCATCATTTAGAATTATGGAATCATAGTATTGTGCCATCATTGATTATGTTAATTAGGTATACAGAGGGTGTATATTCTTACCTGAGATCAACCTACACCACACTACACATGCGCACTCAAAACTGTGACGTGGTTTATTGCGCTTTTGACATACTTACAAGTGAATATAACCAATTTTCACAGTAACAAGATGACAGCAGGAACTACATGGAAGGCAGTTGATATCACGAATGTCGATTTCAATGTTCTCAACTTCAAACACGTGCAAAAGGATTATTCCTGGTCCGGCCACGACATCGACT
Source organism: Branchiostoma lanceolatum (assembly GCF_035083965.1). Classification (NCBI taxonomy): domain Eukaryota; kingdom Metazoa; phylum Chordata; class Leptocardii; order Amphioxiformes; family Branchiostomatidae; genus Branchiostoma; species Branchiostoma lanceolatum. The sequence goes on from NC_089740.1 coordinate 378,463, forward strand.
GGATACAATCCGGGAGAGACTTCGTTTGGGTCATCGGAAGTTTCCCTTACTTTAGCCATGGCTACACCATTGTCAGAAAAGATACGTCGACATCTGGGTCATAAAATGTTATGGAGCAAATGTAATAATGACATACCCAAAGAAAAGCTATTCAAACCGTTTATTTGCGAATTTACTCTGTTACTGGTAAGGCTAGTGCAAAAAAGTTTTAAACATAATACCCCCTTAATAATCCTTATTTGGGCGGGTAAACTTTGTTTCAATGTCATTCTTGTATCAGTATAATCATATAGCATAATCATATAGTATCTATGAATATCTTTCATAGTTATTGACATCTCCTCTTTATCTTTAAAGGTATCAACTCAAAAACACCTGAAGGAAAATCATGGCAGGCTGTAGGAGCCACAAATATGAAAGAAATCAGCGTCAGCTCCAGAACCGGTCAGCTGTGGGCGGTCGAATTCGGCGGCAAAGTGTGGCGCTCTCCTTTCTACTGCGAAGTTTCTGGTGCGAATTAATCTTTAGTCCTTAGACTTTGATTTGATGGAACACGGACGTTTTCGTACAAACTTTATCAAAACATTTCGATAAGACAGTTTTTATTGAATTTTTGGAACACGTTTCAACATGTTTCCAAATGATTCCGAACACAAACGATTTCATTAAAGACTTTATTGAGGTCTCGAAAAACAATTCACTATAGCTGTAGTATAGCGTTACCATTCCTTCGACTGAACAAGTGCTAATGACACGGGGACGTGTCGCATTGCGGTGCCGGGTATTTTGAATATCTTTTCCTTGTCGACCAAAGCACCCAAACGACAGTTGTTGAGTGGTACCGCGTGAAGTGACATGAAAATCGCGTCTATGGTAAACTGCATGTTAACATGCTACAGTCTCATTTTGTAAAATAATAGGAATGTCACCATTGTGACATGGATAGATCAGTGAAAGGTTTACATAACACTGCATAGATTATTCAAACTTGAAATATTTTATGGTGGTATGAGTTCTCCGAACTCTTGTTATCTACATGTAGTTCAACATGACTGGGAAGCCATGGACAGCTGCGCCCTGTCTGTGTCGGTGGGCCGTGCCGGGGTTTGGATAGTCAGCGATGGAGGGGAGGTCTATCACAAAGTTGGAACATTTTTCAAGGAAACCTCCCGCGGTGAAGCATGGATGCATGTGCCAGGAGTAACCTTGCAGCAGGTCGATGTGGGGGATGGAATTGTTTGGGGTGTTGACTCCGTCCATCGTACATTCGCTAAAGTTCTACCAAGATCTATCAACAGAGAAGTGTGCCAAGTGGGTCTGAAGGGTCATTCTATGTGTTACGCTGTTCAAAAAGGTAATACTGTACAGGAAAGCAGGTTTTATACTGTCACACACAATGTAAGCTTTTAGACTGGATAATTATGGATTCCAAGAATAACTGCTATATAAACAAAAACTTGCTTACCTGAGACTTGACCTTGATCGCAATGCATCATGGCTTTACATGATGATGATGATGATGGCTTTACATGCCTACTCTGACAACTGTGAGATGGCTTTCTGCTGGCCGATGTATTAAGAGAGTCTGACTCTTAACGTGCAACAATTCGAGATTTGCTATAATCACAGTTATTTCTGACCTTATGTAGAATAACGCATATTGTTGTGTTGTGTTTAGAAAAACGTCTATGTGCAGAAGACGAGATCATTTGTCCCCAGAGTGGCAATTGTATCCCAGAATGCAGCGTTTGTGACGGAATCGTAGATTGTGGAGAGGGTGACGACAACGACGAGCGAAACTGCAGTAAGTACTTTGAATCTGAACTTTATTTCTTTACTCCTAGCCACCAGTTTGCAGGATTAAGCCTTGACTGTTTGAAAAGAATATGTTGTGGTAACACTAGATTGATGAAAGCATTTTTGCAGATTAAGGGTAAGGATGAAGGATCAAGGGTGTAGGGGTGACGGATTAAGGGTAAGAGTGACGGACTACGGGCAAGAATGACGGATTAAGAGTAAGGGTCATGGATTAAGCTTAAAGGTGACGGATTGAAGGTTTAAGTGACAGATTAAGTGTTTTGTTGACGGATTAAGAGTAAGGGTGGCGGATTTAGAGTAAGAATAACGGGAAGTGTCAGGGTGGCTTATTAAGGGCATATGTGACAGATTAGGAGTAAGGATCACGGAATATGATTAGTGGTGACGGATTAAGGTTATAGTGACAGATTAAGTGTTTTGATGACAGAAAAGGGTACGGTTGATGGCCCATGGGTACGGGAGACGGATTAAGGGTAAGGGTGACGGACTAAGGGTAAGGGTGAAGAATTAAGGGTAATAATGATGAATGAACGGTCAGGGTGACATGGGTCGAGGTGACGGATCAAAGGTAAGGGTGACGAATTAAAGGTAAGAATGACGGATTATTGGTCAGGGTAACGGATTAAGGTTTATGGTGATCGATTAAGGGTGATGGTGACAGATTAAGGCTAAGCGTGAGAGATTACGTGTTTTTGCGACGGATTAAGAGTAAGGGTGACGGATTATGGGTAAGAATTACAGATTAAGCGATGGATTAAGTGTTTAGTGACGGATTAAGCTGTGTGGTGATGGATAAGGCTGAGCACTGTGCATCTTGCACACAGCCAGACTCAATCCTGCCACTGAGCAAACCCTGGCACTGATATTGTGCATTTTGCACTCGGTCAAACCAGACCTGCCAGTGAGAAGACTCGTATGTCGCACTCAAGCAGAAAATACTATATGGTTAAGGAAACACTGCACTTAAAAGTATACTGAACCAAACGTTGCTGTAGAATTAAATTGTAAATGAACCACTCATTTTCATCAATGAGTTAAAACCAGAGATTTCAGTTCACCCTAAAAGTCAATCAAAGAACCCATACTTTACTTGTGCATTAATCCCATTCACCTGACTAAGACAACCAATTACGTTCATCAGATACAGTCACCACAGTCACGCCCCCCTAATCACTATTCTTTCCGATGCGCCCCGGCCAGCTTTTTAAATAAGCTCTCTTGTTGACGTTCTGCTGGAATAAATGTAATAAATGCCATTTAGATCTTGGTGCATATCAAAGATTGCATGACTTATTTTCCCAGTGTTTGCTGCATGCCCTGAAAAACACAGGCGAATGTGTGACGGAGAAGTCGGCTGCTACAGCCCCAGCCGCGTCTGCGACGGGGAACGAAATTGTGGGGAGAGCAAGGTGGACGAGAGAAACTGTTTTGGTATGGATCATTTTTAATAGTTTCTTTGAAATCGTAGATAGATGGATGGAGACATTTATACATTTAATCATTGATACATTGATACATTTTTCAATCTATGCATTTATACATTTATACATCTATACATTTATACATCTATACATTTATACATTTATACGTTTATACGTTTATACGTTTATACATTTATACATTCATACATACATACATTGATACATTGATACATTGATACATTGATACATTGATACATTGATACATTTATACATACAGAGAGAGGAGGGATACGATTATTTTGTGAGTCGTGGACATATTTGTCTTGCAGATAGCTGCTCCGATTTTATTCACCGGTACCTTGCTCTTAAACGAGACGATATCCAGTGCCGTGATTTGTCAGGCTGCGTTCACATGACGGACGTCTGTGATGGTAAACCAGACTGTTCAGACGGGTCAGATGAGGTCGATTGTGGTAAGAATACTGCTGACAAACCGTTACTCTAAGTGAACAAGTGTAAGGCCATGTTTTTGGGCACTATGAACAAGCTGCGTCCCAGTTTTGCCACAAAGTACCCATGATATAGTTGTTCAGTTGTATGGTCCTGTCCTCTCAGATAAAGCCCCGTTTACACATAGCCGACCATAGCCTCCCGACTCTCCCCCGGCCATGGTTAGGAGTGATTCGGGAGCTAGGTCGGCTGGGGTCGGCTGGCATTCGGCTAAGTCGCCCGGTGTTCGGTTGAGTCAGCTGGTGTTCGGCTGCGCCAGCCGAATGTTTTAGAATTTTCAAAACATTCGGCTCTGTACGAATGGTCTGGAATGGGTTGGCTGGCGTTCGGCTGGTGTTCGGCACGGTCAGTTAGTGTTCGGCTGGTGTTCGGGAGTAAGTCAGCAGAAATATTGAAATATTAACCAGACCATAACCACTGCTGCCTTACTCACAAACCAACCTACCCACACCTCACCACAAGGTCGTAGACATATCTCTGCTTACTCTTTCTCAACCAAATTGACTACTACCAGAACGTGGGCGAATCACCCCCGACACACGACCAAAAACGAGAAGAAATGGCAATAGCCTTATTTAAGCTAACCGTGATCCGAATTCGACATCTTAGTGATGTTAACAACATAGAAAAATGGATTATTTTGATTAAAAACGGAAATGACCCCTCTTCTGAATCTGTCCAATTCAAATCGTGAGAGGGCTAACAACCGGTCGAGAATTAGTCAGGAGAGATTCAGCTAGAGGTCGGGTTGGTTGGGAGTAGGTTAGAAAGCATTCGGGGCTCAGTCATTTCGTAGTTAGGAGATGGTTGGGACAGAAGAACTCTATTGCGCGACAATTGTAACTGGTACAATGTATGGCAACTTACGCACATGGGAGTTAAACTATTGCTAATAGTTGACAAATATAGAAAACCAATCTTATGTATGACTAACAGTAGAAACAAGAGTTCGGAGACCTCAGATCTCCATAAAAATATATTCTGCAAATTAGGCCCACATTCCTACAATTTATATGTTCACTGCCACATAACCTCCAAATGCCCCATGTATGAAATTCCAGTTATCTACCAATATGGAATTGCAGTATTTCCTCATTAATTATGCAAATAAGGTCTTCATTTGCATAGCTTTTATCTATCAATACCTTTATTTCTCATTTACATATGATGCATTTTTTGACTGTCGTACCATTGAACGGGGGGGGGGTATAAAATGCCTCCATTAACCATGCAAGTTAGATTCTGATTTGCATTATCACCATTTCATTATATCAAGTAACACTTTTAACCTTAAAAGGTATCCACATAATAGAAACAAGTATACAGGTTTGGCTGTATATCCCTTTGAACACTAGCTGTTGGGTCCCTGGGGAATACTTGTCCTAGTTTCAAAACTAACAGGTGTAACCTGCCACAACATGCCTAGAATGGAAATATTTATTTTCCTCATTCCTTATGCAAAATAAATCCCGATTTGCATAATTTGCACTTCATTGTGCACCTCTCTGTCCAAGTTACCTGCATATCAAATAACACCGAAATCTGTCATTCCTTTGTTCAGCTATTCTCCTTGGAAGATTTTTACAAAAACGCCAATGCAGTTCCAGTCAAATACCAGGAGGCCCAAAAGCGACCTTGACCTTTCTCCTCCGACACCTACCCACATACCAAATATCTTTACATTCCATCCAGGAGTTCTTCAGTTATGCTGAACAAGTATCCGGACACACACACAAACATGCACGTAAACACGCACACGAACGCACTAAAAACATTATCTCCATGTAAAAATCTCAATTTTTCATGGAGATAATGATCTCTAAACGCTCTAGAACAGTATCTTGTATATGTTGGTAACAGTATGCTGTTTCAGGAATGTATCATAATTAAACTGTCTCGTTTTCGTACAGAGTTGCCTACATAGGTGAATATATGAACAGGGCATGATCATATCATATTGAATATCTCTGTCCTGGTATATAGTTGGCAATATTGTATCGGACGTACATAGAGTCCAACAGGGGTTTTACATGATATTTGTCATTAGTTTCACTCAATTTGAATAAAAGAATAGCTAATAAAAGTCACAATAATTCTGAATTTTTCAAAAAAATTGAATATGAAGATTTGAATTTATTTGAATCTGATTAGATGTTTAAGAAACATTTTGAAAGGGACTACACAAAAATATCTTTATTTAGAATAACATGCAAATATCTATGTGACTCTTCTAAATTTCTAAATAGTGGATTAGAGTAATTGCCCCCATAAAAGTAGGTGCTAATCCAGCCCTATTGTCTGCCTCTGTATTTTTAGATGTCACTGCTGGACACTGTTAGGTCCTTTTTGCAAGCCATCTATGCATGGTGCCCAAGCATAATTATGTTTCGCCCATACTGGGCGATACATATTGTTTTTGTCAGGTTTCTTCTTCTCCTTTCTTCTCCTTCTCCTGTCAAATCTTCAAAGTGATTCATCTCGTTCGTCCCTGGGCTAAATGGGCTGAAATTTGGTATACACGTACAGTTAGCACATACCCCAGGCGTTTTTTCCTTCATTTTTTGATAGATACCTTCAAAATGATTTTATTGATGATTTTGTGCCATTTTGTAATAATGTGCCTTTCTCTAGTATAAGATATTCCCTAGTTCCTGGTACAGCCTTAGATTACAGTAGAAGGAATCACTTCCTGCTGACCTGTTCTGGGAAATAGGCAACCCTGGCTAAATAAAACAGAAATAGATAATAGGCAACCTAAGCAATATTAGGCGTTGAAAGTCGTGTTTTCAAAATCCATAGTAAGTTTGAATAACACTATCCCATTACATATCGACCACCATGGAGTAAATATGCAATGTCGTTGTGTGGTGGGAACTCATAAAAAATCTGAGCACTTGGAGGCCAGCCATTTTTAAAATCTTCCGATTTTGACCGATTCGTCCCGAACGCTTCCGGGCAAGTAATCACGTGGTCATATCTCAATGTACTTGGACATTGTGACATCATGCGACCGGAAATTACCGAAATTGTCGACAGAAAACGGTTACGGCTGGATTCTGGGTTGATTTTTTAGTGGTACCAATAAATAAGATACCCCCTCTGCGACTCGTTGCTGCACTCTTTTTAAACGCTTTTGAAATAATGATGCCAATGTGCTGATATGGGGAAGTAAATGTCAATTTCATACAGATTGCCTTATCCAGAATATTTCCAGTTTTCCCCCAGAAATCGCTTAGGGCTCCTTTAATTTGCAACAGTAGTAGTCCCAGGTGGTGCTTTTATTTTCCAAAGATTAGTCATGCCCTATTGTTATGTTTTAGCTGCGATTTCAGTTGTTACGTCTCGCGTCGCCGTGGCATAGTGGCGGGGTGGCCAATAACCAAGAGGTCTTGGGTTCGAATCCGGCCCCTGACGTTGTGCTCTCGGGAAATGCACTTTATACGAATTTCCTCACTTCACTTCGCTTGTTGCTAGGGGGAGGGTCACGTGACGGAATACGAACTATATGATAGGGCAGGTGACACTACTTTAAGCTAATGATGACGGGGGCTAATGGTAGACATTGTACGAACTAAATCTTATTTCCTTTTTTGGCGACACCTCAGGGGCGAGCCTAATAGTATACTTTACGCCCAATCTACAATAATTCCCAGAATTGTACGGGCATGTCTGGAATTTGTTCGTGCATAGTTGAAACATATGATTATTCCCTGGGGAATTGGTTTTGAAGTGGCCTGTCCCTCTGTTGAATTGGAAGCACCGGGGTTGGAAAATAGTTTGATTGAATGTTTTGTCATGGATTTTCAATTATAGGGTAATGGCTCCGGTCTAAAATTCAATCTCTTTATCAGAATGATCAAACTTTACTTTCAAACGATAGGGCCCTTGGTGGGTATTTGAGGAAATGAAACCACTTTACTTTCTCATTCATGGTTACGAAGTAATAGCTGACCAAACTTACGCCCCCCCACCCCATACTTAAAGCATTAGAGGGTAATGGCTCCGGTCTAAAATTCAATCTCTTTATCAGAATGTTCAAACTTTATATTCAGACGATAGGGCCCTTGGTGGGTATTTGAGGAAATGAAACCACTTTACTTTCTCATTCATGGTTACGAAGTAATAGCTGACCAAAGTTACGCCCCCCACCCCATACTTAAAGCATTATAGGGTAATGGCTCCGGTCTAAAATTCAATCTCTTTATCAGAATTTTCAAACTTTACATTCAAACGATAGGGCCCTTGGTGGGTATTTGAGGAAATGAAACCACTTTTCTTTCTTATTCATGGTTACGAAGTAATAGCCGACCAAACTTACGCCCCCCACCCCATACTTAAAGCATTAGACGGTAATGGCTCCGGTCTAAAATTCAATCTCTTTATCAGAATGTTCAAACTTTACATTCAAACGATAGGGCCCTTGGTGGGTATTTGAGGAAATGATACCACTTTTCTTTCTTATTCATGGTTACGAAGTAATAGCCGACCAAACTTACGCCCCCCACCCCATACTTAAAGCATTAGAGGGTAATGGCTCCGGTCTAAAATTCAATCTCTTTATCAGAATGTTCAAACTTTACATTCAAACGATAGGGCCCTTGGTGGGTATTTGAGGAAATGAAACCACTTTACTTTCTCATTCATGGTTACGATTCCTTTACATTCAAACGATAGGGCCCTTGGTGGGTATTTGAGGAAATGAAACCACTTTACTTTCTCCTTCATGGTTACGAAGTAATAGCTGACCAAAGTTACGCCCCCCAGCCCATACGTAAAGCATTATAGGGCAATGGCTCCGGTGTAAAATTCAATCTCTTTATCAGAATGTTCAAACTTGACATTCAAACGATAGGGCCCTTGGTGGGTATTTGAGGAAATGAAACCACTTTACTTTCTCATTCATGCTTACGAAGTAATAGCTGACCAAAGTTACGCCCCCGACCCCATACTTAAAGCATTATAGGGTAATGGCTCCGGTCTAAAATTCAATCTCTTTATCAGAATGATCAAACTTGACATTCAAACGATAGGGCCCTTGGTGGGTATTTGAGGAAATGAAACCACTTTACTTTCTCATTCATGGTTACGAAGTAATAGCTGACCAAAGTTACGCCCCCCACCCCATACTTAAAGCATTAGAGGGTAATGGCTCCGGTCTAAAATTCAATATCTTTATCAGAATGTTCAAACTTTACATTCAAACAATAGGGCCCTGTCTGTCTGATTTTTGTCTGTTTATCGTCTGTCAGGCTTTCTGTTAGGCAGTCCCTTCGTCTGTCAAACTAAGTCTCTGGCTGTCTGGTTTTCCCTCTGTCTGACCCTCTGTCTGATTCTCTGCCTGGCTCCCTGTCTGACTAGGTCTCTAGCTGTCTGGTTCTACGTCTCTCTGACCCTCTGTCTGATTCTCTGTCTGGCTCCCTGTCTGACCAGTCTCTGGCTGTCTGGTTTTCCGTCTATCTGACCCTCTGTCTGGCTAGGTCTCTGGCTGCCTGGTTTTCCGTCTGTCTGACCCTTTGTCTGATTCTCTGTCTGGCTCCCTGTCTGACTAGGTCTCTGGCTTGCTTTCTGGTTCCGTCTGTCTGACCCTCTGTCTGATTCTCTGTCTGGCTCCCTGTCTGCCTAGGTCTCTTGCTGTCTAGTTTTCCCTCTGTCTGATTCTCTGTCTGGGCCCCTGTCTGACTAGGTCTCTGGCTGTCTGCTTTATTGTCTGTTTATCCTCTGTCGGTTTTTTTTTGTGGGACAGACCCTTTGTCTGTCTGACTAAGTCTCTGGCTGTCTGTTTTTCCGTCTGTCTGACCCCCTGTCTGGCTCCCTGTCTGACTAGGTGTCTGGCTGTCTGGTTTTCCCTTTGTCTGGCCCTCTGTCTGATTCTATGTCTGGCTCCCTGTCTGACTAGGTCTCCAGCTGTCTGGTTCTCCGTCTCTCTGACCCACTGTCTGACTCTCTGTCTGGCTCCCTGTCTGACTAGTCTCTGGCTGTCTGGTTTTCCGTCTGTCTGACCCTTTGTTTGATTCTCTGTCTGGTTCCCTGTCTGACTAGGTCTCTGGCTGTCTGATTTTCCGTCTGTCTGATTCTTTGACTGGCTTTCCGTCCTACTAGGTCTCTGGCCAGACAGAGAATCAGACAGAGGGTCAGACAGACGGAAAACCAGACAGCCAGATACCTAGTCAGCCAGGGAGTTAGACAGAGAATTAGACAGAGGGTTTAGACAGACCAAAGTTACGCCCCCCACCCCATACTTAAAGCATTAGAGGGTAATGGCTCCGGTCTAAAATTCAATCTCTTTATCAGAATGTTCAAACTTTACATTCAAACGATAGGGCCCTTGGTGGGTATTTGAGGAAATGAAACCACTTTACTTTCTCATTCATGGTTACGAAGTAATAGCTGACCAAAGTTACGTCCCCCCCACTCCATACTTAAAGCATTATAGGGCAATGCCCCGGTGTAAAATTCAATCTCTTTATCAGAATGTTCAAACTTTACATTCAAACGATAGGGTCCTTGGTGGGTATTTGAAGAAATGAAACCACTTTACTTTCTCATTCATGGTTACGAAGTAATAGCTGACCAAAGTTACGCCCCCCCTCCACCCCATACTTAAAGCATTATAGGGTAATGGCTTCGGTCTAAAATTCAATCTCTTTATCAGAATGTTCAAACTTTACATTCAAACGATAGGGCCCTTGGTGGGTATTTGAGGAAATGAAACCACTTTACTTTCTCATTTATGGTTACGAAGTAAAAGCTGAACAAAGTTACGCCCCCCACCCCATACTTAAAGCATAAGACGGTAATGGCTCTGGTCTAAATTTCAATCTCTTTATCAGAATGTTCAAACTTTACATTCAAACGATAGGGCCCTTGGTGGGTATTTGAGGAAATGAAACCACTTTACTTTCTCATTCACGGTTACGAAGTAATAGCTGAACAAAGTTACGCCCCCCACCCTATACTTAAAGCATTAGACGGTAATGGCTCTGGTCTAAGTTTCAATCTCTTTATCAGAATGTTCAAACTTTACATTCAAACGATAGGGCCCTTGGTGGGTATTTGAGGAAATGAAACCACTTTACTTTCTCATTCATGGTTACGAAGTAATAGCTGACCAAAGTTACGCCCCCTACCCCATACTTAAAGCATTATAGGGTAATGGCTCCGGTGTAAAATTCAATCTCTTTATCAGAATGTTGAAATTTCACATTCAAACGATAGGGCCCTTGGTGGGTATTTGAGGAAATGAAACCACTTTACTTTCTGATTCATGGTTACGAAGTAATAGCTGACCAAAGTTACGCCCCCCCTCCACCCCATACTTAAAGCATTATAGGGTAATGGCTTCGGTCTAAAATTCAATCTCTTTATCAGAATGTTCAAACTTTACATTCAAACGATAGGGCCCTTGGTGGGTATTTGAGGAAATAAAACCACTTTACTTTCTCGATCATTCATGGTTACGAAGTAATAGCTGACCAAAGTTACGCCCCCCACCCCATACTTAAAGCATTATAGGGTTATGGTTCCGGTCTAAAATTCAATCTCTTTTTCAGAATTTTCAAACTTTACATTCAAACGATAGGGCCCTTGGTGGGTATTTGAGGAAATGAAACCACTTTACTTTCTCATTCATGGTTACGAAGTAATAGCTGACCAAAGTTACGTCCCCCCACTCGATACTTGAGGCATTATAGGGTAATGGTTCCGGTCTAAAATTCAAGCTCTTCACAGAATGTTCAAACTTTACATACAAACGATAGGGCCCTTGGTGGGTATTTGAGGAAATGAAACCACTTTACTTTCTCATTCATGGTTACGAAGTAATAGCTGACCAAAATTAAGCCCTCCACCCCATACTTAAAGCATTATAGGGTAATGGCGCCGGTCTAAAATTCAATCTCTTTATCAGAATGTTCAAACTTTATATTCAAACGCTAGGGCCCTTGGTGGGTATTTGAGGAAATGAAACCACCTTACTTTCTCATTCATGGTTACGAAGTAATAGCTTACCAAAGTTACGCCCCCCAATCCATAATTAAAGCATTAGAGGGTAATGGCCCCGGTGGAAAATTCAATCTCTTTATCAGAATTTTCAAACTTTACATTCAAATGATAGGGCCCTTGGTGGGTATTTGAGGAAATGAAACAAGTTTACTTTCTCATTCATGGTTACGAAGTAATAGCTGACCAAAGTTACGCCCCCCACCCCATACTTAAAGCATTAGACGGTAATGGCTCTGGTCTAAATTTCAATCTCTTTATCAGAATGTTCAAACTTTACATTCAAACGATAGGGCCCTTGGTGGGTATTTGAGGAAATGAGACCACTTTACTTTCTCATTCATGGTTACGAAGTAATAGCTGACCAAAGTTACGCCCCCTCTCCACCCCATACTTAAAGCATTATAGGGTAATGGCTTCGGTCTAAAATTCAATCTCTTTATCAGAATGTTCAAACTTTACATTCAAACGATAGGGCCCTTGGTGGGTATTTGAGGAAATGAAACCACTTTACTTTCTCATTTATGGTTACGAAGTAAAAGCTGAACAAAGTTACGCCCCCCACCCCATACTTAAAGCATTAGACGGTATGGCTCTGGTCTAAATTTCAATCTCTTTATCAGAATGTTCAAACTTTACATTCAAACGATAGGGCCCTTGGTGGGTATTTGAGGAAATGAAACCACTTTACTTTCTCATTCACGGTTACGAAGTAATAGCTGAACAAAGTTACGCCCCCCACCCTATACTTAAAGCATTAGACGGTAATGGCTCTGGTCTAAGTTTCAATCTCTTTATCAGAATGTTCAAACTTTACATTCAAACGATAGGGCCCTTGGTGGGTATTTGAGGAAATGAAACCACTTTACTTTCTCATTCATGGTTACGAAGTAATAGCTGACCAAAGTTACGCCCCCTACCCCATACTTAAAGCATTATAGGGTAATGGCTCCGGTGTAAAATTCAATCTCTTTATCAGAATGTTGAAATTTCACATTCAAACGATAGGGCCCTTGGTGGGTATTTGAAGAAATGAAACCACTTTACTTTCTCATTCATGGTTACGAAGTAATAGCTGACCAAAGTTACGCCCCCCCTCCACCCCATACTTAAAGCATTATAGGGTAATGGCTTCAGTCTAAAATTCAATCTCTTTATCAGAATGTTCAAACTTTACATTCAAACGATAGGGCCCTTGGTGGGTATTTGAGGAAATAAAACCACTTTACTTTCTCGATCATTCATGGTTACGAAGTAATAGCTGACCAAAGTTACGCCCCCCACCCCATACTTAAAGCATTATAGGGTTATGGCTCCGGTCTAAAATTCAATCTCTTTTTCAGAATTTTCAAACTTTACATTCAAACGATAGGGCCCTTGGTGGGTATTTGAGGAAATGAAACCACTTTACTTTCTCATTCATGGTTACGAAGTAATAGCTGACCAAAGTTACGTCCCCCCACTCGATACTTGAGGCATTATAGGGTAATGGCTCCGGTCTAAAATTCAAGCTCTTCACAGAATGTTCAAACTTTACATACAAACGATAGGACCCTTGGTGGGTATTTGAGGAAATGAAACCACTTTACTTTCTCATTCATGGTTACGAAGTAATAGCTGACCAAAATTAAGCCCTCCACCCCATACTTAAAGCATTATAGGGTAATGGCGCCGGTCTAAAATTCAATCTCTTTATCAGAATGTTCAAACTTTATATTCAAACGATAGGGCCCTTGGTGGGTATTTGAGGAAATGAAACCACCTTACTTTCTCATTCATGGTTACGAAGTAATAGCTTACCAAAGTTACGCCCCCCAATCCATAATTAAAGCATTAGAGGGTAATGGCCCCGGTGGAAAATTCAATCTCTTTATCAGAATTTTCAAACTTTACATTCAAATGATAGGGCCCTTGGTGGGTATTTGAGGAAATGAAACAAGTTTACTTTCTCATTCATGGTTACGAAGTAATAGCTGACCAAAGTTACGCCCCCCACCCCATACTTAAAGCATTAGACGGTAATGGCTCTGGTCTAAATTTCAATCTCTTTATCAGAATGTTCAAACTTTACATTCAAACGATAGGGCCCTTGGTGGGTATTTGAGGAAATGAAACCACTTTACTTTCTCATTCATGGTTACGAAGTAATAGCTGACCAAAGTTAAGCCCCCCACCCCATACTTGAAGCATAATAGGGTAATGGCTCCGGTTTAAAATTCAATCTCTTTATCAGAATGTTCAAACTTTACATTCAAACGATAGGGCCCTTGGTGGGTATTTGAGGAAATGAAACCACTTTACTTTCTCATTCATGGTTAAGAAGTAATAGCTTACCAAAGTTACGCCCCACACCCCATACTTAAAGCATTAGAGGGTAATGGCTCCGGTCTAAAATTCAATCTCTTTATCAGAATGTTCAAACTTTACATACAAACGATAGGGCCCTTGGTGGGTATTTGAGGAAATGAAACCACTTTACTTTCTCATTCATGGTTACGAAGTAATAGCTGACCAAAGTTACGCCCCCCCCACCCCATACTTAAAGTATTATAAGGTAATGGCTCCGGTCTTAAATTCAATCATTTTTTCAGAATGTTCAAACCTTACATTCAAACGATAGGGCCCTTGGTGGGTATTTGAGGAAATGAAACCACTATACTTTCACATTCATGGTTACGAAGTAATAGCTGACCAAAGTTACGCCCCCCACCCCATACTTGAAGCATTAGAGGGTAATGGCCCCGATGGAAAATTAAATCTCTTTTTACGAATTTTCAAAATTTACATTCAAATGATAGGGCCCTTGGTGGGTATTTGAGGAAATGGAACCACCTTACTTTCTCATTCATGGTTACGAAGGAATAGCTGACCAAAATTTAGCCCCCCACCCCATACTTGAAGCATTAGAGGGTAATGGCCCCGATGGAATATTCAATCTCTTTTTACGAATTTTCAAAATTTACATTCAAATGATAGGGCCCTTGGTGGGTATTTGAGGAAATGGAAGCACCTTACTTTCTCATTCATGGTTACGAAGTAATAGCTGACCAAAGTTACGCCCCCCACCCCATACTTAAAGCATTATAGGGTAATGGCTCCGGTCTAAAATTCAATCTCTTTATCAGAATGTTCAAACTTTACATTCAAACGATAGGGCCCTTGGTGGGTATTTGAGGAAATGAAACCACTTTACTTTCTCATTCATGGTTACGAAGTAATAGCTGACCAAAGTTACGCCCCCCACCCCATACTTAAAGCATTAGAGGGTAATGGCTCCGGTTTAAAATTCAATCTCTTTATCAGAATGTTCAAACTTTACATTCAAACGATAGGGCCCTTGGTGGGTATTTGAGGAAATGAAACCACTTTACTTTCTCATTCATGGTTACGAAGTAATAGCTGACCAAAGTTACGCCCCCCACCCCATACTTAAAGCATTAGAGGGTAATGGCTCCGGTCTAAAATTCAATCTCTTTATCAGAATGTTCAAACTTTACATTCAAACGATAGGGCCCTTGGTGGGTATTTGAGGAAATGAAACCACTTTACTTTCTCATTCATGGTTACGAAGTATGGCTGACCAAAGCTACGCCCCCCACCCCATACTTAAAGCATTATAGGGTAATGGCTCCGGTCTAAAATTCAATCTCTTTATCAGAATGTTCAAACTTTACATTCAAACGATAGGGCCCTTGGTGGGTATTTGAGGAAATGAAACCACTTTACTTTCTCATTCATGGTTACGAAGTAATAGCTGACCAAAGTTACGCCCCCCACCCCATACTTAAAGCATTAGAGGGTAATGGCTCCGGTTTAAAATTCAATCTCTTTATCAGAATGTTCAAACTTTACATTCAAACGATAGGGCCCTTGGTGGGTATTTGAGGAAATGAAACCACTTTACTTTCTCATTCATGGTTACGAAGTAATAGCTGACCAAAGTTACGCCCCCCACCCCATACTTAAAGCATTAGAGGGTAATGGCTCCGGTCTAAAATTCAATCTCTTTATCAGAATGTTCAAACTTTACATTCAAACGATAGGGCCCTTGGTGGGTATTTGAGGAAATGAAACCACTTTACTTTCTCATTCATGGTTACGAAGTAATAGCTGACCAAAGTTACGCCCCCAGCCCATACTTGAAGCATTAGAGGGTTATGGCTCCTGTCTAAAATTCAATCTCTTTTTCAGAATGTTCAAACTTTACATTCAAACGATAGGGCCCTTGGTGGGTATTTGAGGAAATGAAACCACTTTACTTTCTCATTCATGGTTACGAGGTAATAGCTGACCAAAGTTACTCCCCCCACCCCATACTTAAAGCATTATAGAGTAATGGCTCCGGTCTAAAATTCAATGTCTTTATCAGAATGTTCAAACTTTACATTCAAACGATAGGGCCCTTGGTGGGTATTTGAGGAAATGAAACCACTTTACTTTCTCATTCATGGTTACGAAGTATGGCTGACCAAAGCTACGCCCCCCACCCCATACTTAAAGCATTAGAGGGTAATGGCTCTGGTCTAAAATTCAATCTCTTTATCAGAATGTTCAAACTTTACATTCAAACGATAGGGCCCTTGGTGGGTATTTGAGGAAATGAAACCACTTTACTTTCTCATTCATGGTTACGAAGCAATAGCTGACCAAAGTTACGCCCCACACCCCATACTTAAAGCATAATAGGGTAATGGCTCCGGTCTAAAATTCAATCTCTTTATCAGAATATTCAAATTTCACATTCAAACGATAGGGCCCTTGGTGGGTATTTGAGGAAATGAAACCACTTTACTTTCTCATTCATGGTTACGATGTAATGACTGACCAAAGTTACATCCCCCACCCCATACTTAAAGCATTATAGGGTTATGGCTCCGGTCTAAAATTCAATCTCTTTATCAGAATGTTCAAACTTTACATTCAAACGATAGGGCCCTTGGTGGGTATTAGAAGAAATGAAACCACTTTACTTTCTCATTCATGGTTACGAAGTAATAGCTGACCAAAGTTACGCCCCCTACCCCATACTTAAAGCATTATAGGGTAATGGCTCCGGTCTAAAATTCAATCACTTTATCAGAATGTTCAAACTTTACATTCAAACGATAGGGCCCTTGGTGGGTATTTGAGGAAATGAAACCACTTTACTTTCTCATTCATGGTTACGAAGCAATAGCTGACCAAAGTTACGCCCCACACCCCATACTTAAAGCATAATAGGGTAATGGCTCCGGTCTAAAATTCAATCTCTTTATCAGACTGTTCAAACTTTACATTCAAACGATAGGGCCCTTGGTGGGTATTTGAGGAAATGAAACCACTTTACTTTCTCATTCATGGTTACGAAGCAATAGCTGACCAAAGTTACGCCCCACACCCCATACTTAAAGCATAATAGGGTAATGGCTCCGGTCTAAAATTCAATCTCTTTATCAGAATATTCAAATTTCACATTCAAACGATAGGGCCCTTGGTGGGTATTTGAGGAAATGAAACCACTTTACTTTCTCATTCATGGTTACGATGTAATAGCTGACCAAAGTTACATCCCCCACCCCATACTTAAAGCATTATAGGGTTATGGCGCTGGTCTAAAATTCAATCTCTTTATCAGAATGTTCAAACTTTACATTCAAACGATAGGGCCCTTGGTGGGTATTAGAAGAAATGAAACCACTTTACTTTCTCATTCATGATTACGAAGTAATAGCTGACCAAAGTTACGCCCCCCCCCCCACCCCATACTTAAAGCATTATAGGGTTATGGCTCCTGTCTAAAATTCAATCTCTTTATCAGAATGTTCAAACTTTACATTCAAACAATAGGGCCCTTGGTGGGTATTTGAGGAAATGAAACCACTTTACTTTCTCATTCATGCTTACGAAGTAATAGCTGACCAAAGTTACACCCCCCAGCCCATACGTAAAGCATTATAGGGTAATGGTTCCGGTCTAAAATTCAATCTCTTTATCAGAATGTTCAAACTTTACATTCAAACGATAGGGCCCTTGGTGGGTATTTGAGGAAATGAAACCACTTTACTTTCTCATTCATGGTTACGAAGTAATAGCTGACCAAAGTTACGCCCCCACCCCATACTTAAAGCATTATAGGGTAATGGCTCCGGTCTAAAATTCAATCTCTTTATCAGAATGTTCAAACTTTACATTCAAACGATAGGGCCCTTGGTGGGTATTTGAGGAAATGAAACCACTTTACTCTCTCATTCATGGTTAAGAAGTAATAGCTTACCAAAGTTACGCCCCCCACCCCATACTTAAAGCATTAGAGGGTAATGGCTCCGGTCTAAAATTCAATCTCTTTATCAGAATGTTCAAACTTTACATACAAACGATAGGGCCCTTGGTGGGTATTTGAGGAAATGAAACCACTTTACTTTCTCATTCATGGTTACGAAGTAATAGCTGACCAAAGTTACGCCCCCCCCACCCCATACTTAAAGTATTATAAGGTAATGGCTCCGGTCTTAAATTCAATCATTTTTTCAGAATGTTCAAACCTTACATTCAAACGATAGGGCCCTTGGTGGGTATTTGAGGAAATGAAACCACTATACTTTCACATTCATGGTTACGAAGTAATAGCTGACCAAAGTTACGCCCCCCACCCCATACTTGAAGCATTAGAGGGTAATGGCCCCGATGGAAAATTCAATCTCTTTTTACAAATTTTCAAAATTTACATTCAAATGATAGGGCCCTTGGTGGGTATTTGAGGAAATGGAACCACCTTACTTTCTCATTCATGGTTACGAAGGAATAGCTGACCAAAATTTAGCCCCCCACCCCATACTTGAAGCATTAGAGGGTAATGGCCCCGATGGAATATTCAATCTCTTTTTACGAATTTTCAAAATTTACATTCAAATGATAGGGCCCTTGGTGGGTATTTGAGGAAATGGAAGCACCTTACTTTCTCATTCATGGTTACGAAGTATGGCTGACCAAAGCTACGCCCCCCACCCCATACTTAAAGCATTATAGGGTAATGGCTCCGGTCTAAAATTCAATCTCTTTATCAGAATGTTCAAACTTTACATTCAAACGATAGGGCCCTTGGTGGGTATTTGAGGAAATGAAACCACTTTACTTTCTCATTCATGGTTACGAAGTAATAGCTGACCAAAGTTACGCCCCCCACCCCATACTTAAAGCATTAGAGGGTAATGGCTCCGGTTTAAAATTCAATCTCTTTATCAGAATGTTCAAACTTTACATTCAAACGATAGGGCCCTTGGTGGGTATTTGAGGAAATGAAACCACTTTACTTTCTCATTCATGGTTACGAAGTAATAGCTGACCAAAGTTACGCCCCCCACCCCATACTTAAAGCATTAGAGGGTAATGGCTCCGGCCTAAAATTCAATCTCTTTATCAGAATGTTCAAACTTTACATTCAAACGATAGGGCCCTTGGTGGGTATTTGAGGAAATGAAACCACTTTACTTTCTCATTCATGGTTACGAAGTATGGCTGACCAAAGCTACGCCCCCCACCCCATACTTAAAGCATTATAGGGTAATGGCTCCGGTCTAAAATTCAATCTCTTTATCAGAATGTTCAAACTTTACATTCAAACGATAGGGCCCTTGGTGGGTATTTGAGGAAATGAAACCACTTTACTTTCTCATTCATGGTTACGAAGTAATAGCTGACCAAAGTTACGCCCCCCACCCCATACTTAAAGCATTAGAGGGTAATGGCTCCGGTTTAAAATTCAATCTCTTTATCAGAATGTTCAAACTTTACATTCAAACGATAGGGCCCTTGGTGGGTATTTGAGGAAATGAAACCACTTTACTTTCTCATTCATGGTTACGAAGTAATAGCTGACCAAAGTTACGCCCCCCACCCCATACTTAAAGCATTAGAGGGTAATGGCTCCGGTCTAAAATTCAATCTCTTTATCAGAATGTTCAAACTTTACATTCAAACGATAGGGCCCTTGGTGGGTATTTGAGGAAATGAAACCACTTTACTTTCTCATTCATGGTTACGAAGTAATAGCTGACCAAAGTTACGCCCCCAGCCCATACTTGAAGCATTAGAGGGTTATGGCTCCTGTCTAAAATTCAATCTCTTTTTCAGAATGTTCAAACTTTACATTCAAACGATAGGGCCCTTGGTGGGTATTTGAGGAAATGAAACCACTTTACTTTCTCATTCATGGTTACGAGGTAATAGCTGACCAAAGTTACTCCCCCCACCCCATACTTAAAGCATTATAGAGTAATGGCTCCGGTCTAAAATTCAATGTCTTTATCAGAATGTTCAAACTTTACATTCAAACGATAGGGCCCTTGGTGGGTATTTGAGGAAATGAAACCACTTTACTTTCTCATTCATGGTTACGAAGTATGGCTGACCAAAGCTACGCCCCCCACCCCATACTTAAAGCATTAGAGGGTAATGGCTCTGGTCTAAAATTCAATCTCTTTATCAGAATGTTCAAACTTTACATTCAAACGATAGGGCCCTTGGTGGGTATTTGAGGAAATGAAACCACTTTACTTTCTCATTCATGCTTACGAAGTAATAGCTGACCAAAGTTACACCCCCCAGCCCATACGTAAAGCATTATAGGGTAATGGTTCCGGTCTAAAATTCAATCTCTTTATCAGAATGTTCAAACTTTACATTCAAACGATAGGGCCCTTGGTGGGTATTTGAGGAAATGAAACCACTTTACTTTCTCATTCATGGTTACGAAGTAATAGCTGACCGAAGTTACGCCCCCACCCCATACTTAAAGCATTATAGGGTAATGGCTCCGGTCTAAAATTCAATCTCTTTATCAGAATGTTCAAACTTTACATTCAAACGATAGGGCCCTTGGTGGGTATTTGAGGAAATGAAACCACTTTACTTTCTCATTCATGGTTACGAAGTATGGCTGACCAAAGCTACGCCCCCCACCCCATACTTAAAGCATTAGAGGGTAATGGCTCTGGTCTAAAATTCAATCTCTTTATCAGAATGTTCAAACTTTACATTCAAACAATAGGGCCCTTGGTGGGTATTTGAGGAAATGAAACCACTTTACTTTCTCATTCATGCTTACGAAGTAATAGCTGACCAAAGTTACACCCCCCAGCCCATACGTAAAGCATTATAGGGTAATGGTTCCGGTCTAAAATTCAATCTCTTTATCAGAATGTTCAAACTTTACATTCAAACGATAGGGCCCTTGGTGGGTATTTGAGGAAATGAAACCACTTTACTTTCTCATTCATGGTTACGAAGTAATAGCTGACCAAAGTTACGCCCCCACCCCATACTTAAAGCATTATAGGGTAATGGCTCCGGTCTAAAATTCAATCTCTTTATCAGAATGTTCAAACTTTACATTCAAACGATAGGGCCCTTGGTGGGTATTTGAGGAAATGAAACCACTTTACTTTCTCATTCATGGTTAAGAAATAATAGCTTACCAAAGTTACGCCCCCCACCCCAACTTAAAGCATTAGAGGGTAATGGCTCCGGTCTTAAATTCAATCTCTTTATCAGAATGTTCAAACTTTACATACAAACGATAGGGCCCTTGGTGGGTATTTGAGGAAATGAAACCACTTTACTTTCTCATTCATGGTTACGAAGTAATAGCTGACCAAAGTTACGCCCCCCCCCACCCCATACTTAAAGTATTATAAGGTAATGGCTCCGGTCTTAAATTCAATCATTTTTTCAGAATGTTCAAACCTTACATTCAAACGATAGGGCCCTTGGTGGGTATTTGAGGAAATGAAACCACTATACTTTCACATTCATGGTTACGAAGTAATAGCTGACCAAAGTTACGCCCCCCACCCCATACTTGAAGCATTAGAGGGTAATGGCCCCGATGGAAAATTCAATCTCTTTTTATGAATTTTCAAAATTTACATTCAAATGATAGGGCCCTTGGTGGGTATTTGAGGAAATGGAAGCACCTTACTTTCTCATTCATGGTTACGAAGTAATAGCTGACCAAAGTTACGCCCCCCACCCCATACTTAAAGCATTATAGGGTAATGGCTCCGGTCTAAAATTCAATCTCTTTATCAGAATGTTCAAACTTTACATTCAAACGATAGGGCCCTTGGTGGGTATTTGAGGAAATGAAACCACTTTACTTTCTCATTCATGGTTACGAAGTAATAGCTGACCAAAGTTACGCCCCCCACCCCATACTTAAAGCATTAGAGGGTAATGGCTCCGGTTTAAAATTCAATCTCTTTATCAGAATGTTCAAACTTTACATTCAAACGATAGGGCCCTTGGTGGGTATTTGAGGAAATGAAACCACTTTACTTTCTCATTCATGGTTACGAAGTAATAGCTGACCAAAGTTACGCCCCCCACCCCATACTTAAAGCATTAGAGGGTAATGGCTCCGGTCTAAAATTCAATCTCTTTATCAGAATGTTCAAACTTTACATTCAAACGATAGGGCCCTTGGTGGGTATTTGAGGAAATGAAACCACTTTACTTTCTCATTCATGGTTACGAAGTAATAGCTGACCAAAGTTACGCCCCCAGCCCATACTTGAAGCATTAGAGGGTTATGGCTCCTGTCTAAAATTCAATCTCTTTTTCAGAATGTTCAAACTTTACATTCAAACGATAGGGCCCTTGGTGGGTATTTGAGGAAATGAAACCACTTTACTTTCTCATTCATGGTTACGAGGTAATAGCTGACCAAAGTTACTCCCCCCACCCCATACTTAAAGCATTATAGAGTAATGGCTCCGGTCTAAAATTCAATGTCTTTATCAGAATGTTCAAACTTTACATACAAACGATAGGGCCCTTGGTGGGTATTTGAGGAAATGAAACCACTTTACTTTCTCATTCATGGTTACGAAGTATGGCTGACCAAAGCTACGCCCCCCACCCCATACTTAAAGCATTAGAGGGTAATGGCTCTGGTCTAAAATTCAATCTCTTTATCAGAATGTTCAAACTTTACATTCAAACGATAGGGCCCTTGGTGGGTATTTGAGGAAATGAAACCACTTTACTTTCTCATTCATGGTTACGAAGCAATAGCTGACCAAAGTTACGCCCCACACCCCATACTTAAAGCATAATAGGGTAATGGCTCCGGTCTAAAATTCAATCTCTTTATCAGAATATTCAAATTTCACATTCAAACGATAGGGCCCTTGGTGGGTATTTGAGGAAATGAAACCACTTTACTTTCTCATTCATGGTTACGATGTAATGACTGACCAAAGTTACATCCCCCACCCCATACTTAAAGCATTATAGGGTTATGGCTCCGGTCTAAAATTCAATCTCTTTATCAGAATGTTCAAACTTTACATTCAAACGATAGGGCCCTTGGTGGGTATTAGAAGAAATGAAACCACTTTACTTTCTCATTCATGATTACGAAGTAATAGCTGACCAAAGTTACGCCCCCTACCCCATACTTAAAGCATTAGAGGGTAATGGCTCCGGTCTAAAATTCAATCACTTTATCAGAATGTTCAAACTTTACATTCAAACGATAGGGCCCTTGGTGGGTATTTGAGGAAATGAAACCACTTTACTTTCTCATTCATGGTTACGAAGCAATAGCTGACCAAAGTTACGCCCCACACCCCATACTTAAAGCATAATAGGGTAATGGCTCCGGTCTAAAATTCAATCTCTTTATCAGAATGTTCAAACTTTACATTCAAACGATAGGGCCCTTGGTGGGTATTTGAGGAAATGAAACCACTTTACTTTCTCATTCATGGTTACGAAGCAATAGCTGACCAAAGTTACGCCCCACACCCCATACTTAAAGCATAATAGGGTAATGGCTCCGGTCTAAAATTCAATCTCTTTATCAGAATATTCAAATTTCACATTCAAACGATAGGGCCCTTGGTGGGTATTTGAGGAAATGAAACCACTTTACTTTCTCATTCATGGTTACGATGTAATAGCTGACCAAAGTTACATCCCCCACCCCATACTTAAAGCATTATAGGGTTATGGCGCTGGTCTAAAATTCAATCTCTTTATCAGAATGTTCAAACTTTACATTCAAACGATAGGGCCCTTGGTGGGTATTAGAAGAAATGAAACCACTTTACTTTCTCATTCATGATTACGAAGTAATAGCTGACCAAAGTTACGCCCCCCCCCCACCCCATACTTAAAGCATTATAGGGTTATGGCTCCTGTCTAAAATTCAATCTCTTTATCAGAATGTTCAAACTTTACATTCAAACAATAGGGCCCTTGGTGGGTATTTGAGGAAATGAAACCACTTTACTTTCTCATTCATGCTTACGAAGTAATAGCTGACCAAAGTTACACCCCCCAGCCCATACGTAAAGCATTATAGGGTAATGGTTCCGGTCTAAAATTCAATCTCTTTATCAGAATGTTCAAACTTTACATTCAAACGATAGGGCCCTTGGTGGGTATTTGAGGAAATGAAACCACTTTACTTTCTCATTCATGGTTACGAAGTAATAGCTGACCAAAGTTACGCCCCCACCCCATACTTAAAGCATTATAGGGTAATGGCTCCGGTCTAAAATTCAATCTCTTTTTCAGAATGTTCAAACTTTACATTCAAACGATAGGGCCCTTGTTGGGTATTTGAAGAAATGAAACCACTTTACTTTCTCATTCATGGTTACGAAGTAATTACAGACCAAAGCTACTCCCCCCACCCCATACTTAAAGCATTATAGGGCAATGGCTCCGGTCTAAGATTCAATCTCTTTATCAGAATTTTCAAACTTTATATTCAAACGATAGGGCCCTTGGTGGGTATTTGAGGAAATGAAACCACTTTACTTTCTCATTCATGGTTACGAAGTAATAGCTGACCAAAGTTACACCCCCCAGCCCATACGTAAAGCATTATAGGGTAATGGTTCCGGTCTAAAATTCAATCTCTTTATCAGAATGTTCAAACTTTACATTCAAACGATAGGGCCCTTGGTGGGTATTTGAGGAAACTAAACCACCTTACTTTCTCATTCATGGTTACGAAGTAATAGCTGACCAAAGTTACGCCCCCCACCCCATACTTAAAGGATTATAGGGTTATGGCTCCGGTCTAAAATTCAATCTCTTTATCAGAATGTTCAAACTTTACATTCAAACGATAGGGCCCTTGGTGGGTATTTGAGGAAATGAAACCACTTTACTTTCTCATTCATGGTTACGAAGTAATAGCTGACCAAAGTTACGCCCCCACCCCATACTTAAAGCATTATAGGGTAATGGCTCCGGTCTAAAATTCAATCTCTTTTTCAGAATGTTCAAACTTTACATTCAAACGATAGGGCCCTTGTTGGGTATTTGAAGAAATGAAACCACTTTACTTTCTCATTCATGGTTACGAAGTAATTACAGACCAAAGCTACTCCCCCCACCCCATACTTAAAGCATTATAGGGCAATGGCTCCGGTCTAAGATTCAATCTCTTTATCAGAATTTTCAAACTTTATATTCAAACGATATTGCCCTTGGTGGGTATTTGAGGAAATGAAACCACTTTACTTTCTCATTCATGGTTACGAAGTAATAGCTGACCAAAGTTACGCCCCCCCCCCACCCCATACTTAAAGCATTATAGGGTTATGGCTCCTGTCTAAAATTCAATCTCTTTTTCAGAATTTTCAAACTTTACATTCAAACGATAGGGCCCTTGGTGGGTATTTGAGGAAATGAAACCACTTTACTTTCTCATTCATGGTTACGAAGTAATAGCTGACCAAAGTTACGCCCCCCCCCCCACCCCATACTTAAAGCATTATAGGGTTATGGCTCCTGTCTAAAATTCAATCTCTTTTTCAGAATTTTCAAACTTTACATTCAAACGATAGGGCCCTTGGTGGGTATTTGAGGAAATGAAACCACTTTACTTTCTCATTCATGGTTACGAAGTAATAGCTGACCAAAGTTACGCCCCCTACCCCATACTTAAAGCATTATAGGGCAATGGCTCCGGTGTAAAATTCAATCTCTTTTTCAGAATGTTCAAACTTTACATTCAAACGATAGGGCCCTTGGTGGGTATTTGAGGAAAAGAAACCACCTTACTTTCTCATTCATGGTTACGAAGTAATAGCTGACCAAAGTTACTACCCCACCCCATACTTAAAGCATCACAGGGTTATGGCTCCTGTCTAAAATTCAATCTCTTTTTCAGAATTTTCAAACTTTACATTCAAACGATAGGGCCCTTGGTGGGTATTTGAGGAAATGAAACCACCTTACTTTCTCATTCATGGTTACGAAGTAATAGATGACCAAAGTTACGCCCCCTACCCCATACTTAAAGCATTATAGGGTAGTGGCTCCGGTCTAAAATTCAATCTCTTTATCAGACTGTTCAAACTTTACATTCAAACGATAGGGCCCTTGGTGGGTATTTGAGGAAATGAAACCACTTTACTTTCTCATTCATGGTTACGAAGTAATAGCTGACCAAAGTTACGCCCCCCACCCCATACTTAAAGTATTAGAGGGCAATGGCTCCGGTCTAAAATTCAATCTCTTTATCAGAATGTTCAAACTTTACATTCAAACGATGGGGCCCTTGGTGGGTATTTGAAGAAATGAAACCACTTTACTTTCTCATTCATGGTTACGAAGTAATAGCTGACCAAAGTTACGCCCCCCCCCACCCCATACTTAAAGCATTTTTGGGCAATGGCTCCGGTGTAAAATTCAATCTCTTTATCAGAATGTTCAAACTTAACATTCAAATGACAGGGCCCTTGGTGGGTATTTGAGGAAATGAAACCACTTTACTTTCACATTCATGTTTACGAAGTAATAGCTGACCAAAGTTACGCCCCCCGACCCATACTTAAAGCATTATAGGGTAATTGCACCGGTCTAAAATTCAATCTCTTTATCAGAATGTTCAAACTTTACATTCAAACGATAGGGCCCTTGGTGGGTATTTGAAGAAATGAAACCACTTTACTTTCTCATTCATGGTTACGAAGTAATAGCTGACCAAAGTTACACCCCCCCCCCCCCCACCCCATACTTAAAGATTATAGGGCAATGACTCCGGTGTAAAATTCAATCTCTTTTTCAGAATTTTCAAACCTTACATTCAAATGATAGGGCCCTTTGTGGGTATTTGAGGAAATGAAACCACCTTACTTTCTCATTCATGGTTACGAGGTAATAGCTGACCAAAGTTACGCCCCCCACCCCATACTTAAAGTAATTGCATATGGCTCCGGTGTAATATTCAATCTCTTTTTCAGAATGTTCAAACTTTACATTCAAACGATAGGGCCCTTGGTGGGTATTTGAAGAAATGAAACCACTTTACTTTCTCATTCATGGTTACGAAGTAATAGCTGACCAAAGTTACACCCCCCCCCCACCCCATACTTAAAGCATTTTTGGGCAATGGCTCCGGTGTAAAATTCAATCTCTTTATCAGAATGTTCAAACTTTACATTCAAACGATAGGGCCCTTGGTGGGTATTTGAGGAAATGAAACCACTTTACTTTCTCATTCATGGTTACGAGGTAATAGCTGACCAAAGTTATGCCCCCTACCCCATACTTAAAGCATTATAGGGCAATGGTTCCGGTGGAAAATTCAATTTCTGTATCAGAATGTTCAAACTTTACATTCAAACGATAGGGCCCTTGTTGGGTATTTCAAGAAATGAAACCACTTTACTTTCTCATTCATGGTTACGAAGTAATAGCTGACCAAAGTTTCGCCCCCCCCCCCACCCCATACTTAAAGCATTATAGGGTAATGGCTTCGGTCTCAAATTCAATCTCTTTATCAGAATGTTCAAACTTTACATTCAAACGATAGGGCCCTTGGTGGGTATTTGAGGAAATGAAACCACTTTACTTTCTCATTCATGGTTACGAGGTAATAGCTGACCAAAGTTACTCCCCCCACCCCATACTTAAAGCATTATAGGGTAATGGCTCCGGTCTAAAATTCAATCTCTTTATCAGAATGTTCAAACTTTACATTCAAATGATAGGGCCCTTGGTGGGTATTTGAGGAAATGAAACCACCTTACTTTCTCATTTATGGTTACGAAGTAATAGCTGACCAAAGTTACGCCTCCTACCCCATACTTAAAGCATTATAGGGCAATGGTTCCGGTGTAAAATTTAATCCCTTTTTCAGAATTTTCAAACTTTACATTCAAATGATAGGGCCCTTTGTGGGTATTTGAGGAAATGAAACCACTTTACTTTCTCATTCATGGTTACGAGGTAATAGCTGACCAAAGTTACTCCCCCCACCCCATATTTAAAGCATTATAGGGTAATGGCTCCGGTCTAAAATTCAATCCCTTTATCAGAATGTTCAAACTTTACATTCAAACGATAGGGCCCTTGGTGGGTATTTAAAGAAATGAAACCACTTTACTTTCACATTCATGGTTACGAAGTAATAGCTGACCAAAGTTACGCCCCCCACCCCATACTTAAAGCATTATAGGGTAATGGCTCAGGTCTAAAATTCAATCTCTTTATCAGAATGTTCAAACTTTACATTCAAACGATAGGGCCCTTGGTGGGTATTTGAGGAAATGAAACCACTTTACTTTCTTATTTATGGTTACGAAGTAATAGCTGACCAAAGTTACGCCCCCCACCCCATACTTAAAGCATTATAGGGCAATGGCTCCGGTGTAAAATTCAATCTCTTTTTCAGAATTTTCAAACTTTACATTCAAATGATAGGGCCCTTGGTGGGTATTTGAATTCTCCAAACGGCCCAAACTTGGACTCATTGGAAAGGTCTTTCGGCCAGGAGTTTGAAACTGAAAACGGATTTCAAATATCGTACTTTGTTCTCGAGTTATGAGACTTTAAAAGTTAACCCTAACCCTAACCCTAGGTGTTAGGGTTAGGGTTAGGGTTAAGGCACAAGTTTCTCCAAACGGGCCAAACTTGGACTCATTCGAAAGGTCTTTCGGCCAGGAGTTTGAAACTGAAAACGGATTTCAAATATCGTGCTTTGTTCTCGAGTTATGAGACTTTAAAAGTTAACCCTAACCCTAACCCTAGGTGTTAGGGTTAGGGTTAAGGCACAAGTTTCTCCAAACGGGCAAAACTTGGACTCATTCGAAAGGTCTTTCGGCCAGGAGTTTGAAACTGAAAACGGATTTCAAATATCGTGCTTTGTTCTCGAGTTATGAGACTTTAAAAGTTAACCCTAACCCTAACCCTAGGTGTTAGGGTTAGGGTTAGGGTTAAGGCACAAGTATCTCCAAACGGGCAAAACTTGGACTCATTCGAAAGGTCTTTCGGCCAGGAGTTTGAAACTGAAAACGGATTTCAAATATCGTACTTTGTTCTCGAGTTATGAGACTTTAAAAGTTAACCCTAACCCTAACCCTAGGTGTTAGGGTTAGGGTTAGGGTTAAGGCACAAGTTTCTCCAAACGGGCCAAACTTGGACTCATTCGGAAGGTCTTTCGGCCAGGAGTTTGAAACTGAAAACGGAATTCAAATATCGTGCTTTGTTCTCGAGTTATGAGACTTTAAAAGTTAACCCTAACCCTAACCCTAGGTGTTAGGGTTAGGGTTAGGGTTAAGGCACAAGTTTCTCCAAACGGGCCAAACTTGGACTCATTCGAAAGGTCTTTCGGCCAGGAGTTTGAAACTGAAAACGGATTTCAAATATCGTACTTTGTTCTCGAGTTATGAGACTTTAAAAGTTAACCCTAACCCTAACCCTAGGTGTTAGGGTTAGGGTTAGGGTTAAGGCACATGTTTCTCCAAACGGGCCAAACTTGGACTCATTCGAAAGGTCTTTCGGCCAGGAGTTTGAAACTGAAAACGGATTTCAAATATCGTGCTTTGTTCTCGAGTTATGAGACTTTAAAAGTTAACCCTAACCCTAACCCTAGGTGTTAGGGTTAGGGTTAGGGTTAAGGCACAAGTTTCTCCAAACGGGCCAAACTTGGACTCATTCGAAAGGTCTTTCGGCCAGGAGTTTGAAACTGAAAACGGAATTCAAATATCGTGCTTCGTTCTCGAGTTATGAGACTTTAAAAGTTAACCCTAACCCTAACCCTAGGTGTTAGGGTTAGGGTTAGGGTTAAGGCACAAGTTTCTCCAAACGGGCCAAACTTGGACTCATTCGAAAGGTCTTTCGGCCAGGAGTTTGAAACTGAAAACGGATTTCAAATATCGTGCTTTGTTCTCGAGTTATGAGACTTTAAAAGTTAACCCTAACCCTAACCCTAGGTGTTAGGGTTAGGGTTAAGGCACAAGTTTCTCCAAACGGGCCAAACTTGGACTCATTCGAAAGGTCTTTCGGCCAGGAGTTTGAAACTGAAAACGGATTTCAAATATCGTGCTTTGTTCTCGAGTTATGAGACTTTAAAAGTTAACCCTAACCCTAGGTGTTAGGGAATTAGGGTTAGGGTTAAGGCACAAGTTTCTCCAAACGGGCCAAACTTGGACTCATTCGAAAGGTCTTTCGGCCAGGAGTTTGAAACTGAAAACGGATTTCAAATATCGTGCTTTGTTCTCGAGTTATGAGACTTTAAAAGTTAACCCTAACCCTAACCCTAGGTGTTAGGGTTAGGGTTAGGGTTAAGGCACAAGTTTCTCCAAACGGGCCAAACTTGGACTCATTCGAAAGGTCTTTCGGCCAGGAGTTTGAAACTGAAAACGGAATTCAAATATCGTGCTTCGTTCTCGAGTTATGAGACTTTAAAAGTTAACCCTAACCCTAACCCTAGGTGTTAGGGTTAGGGTTAGGGTTAAGGCACAAGTTTCTCCAAACGGGCCAAACTTGGACTCATTCGAAAGGTCTTTCGGCCAGGAGTTTGAAACTGAAAACGGATTTCAAATATCGTGCTTTGTTCTCGAGTTATGAGACTTTAAAAGTTAACCCTAACCCTAACCCTAGGTGTTAGGGTTAGGGTTAAGGCACAAGTTTCTCCAAACGGGCCAAACTTGGACTCATTCGAAAGGTCTTTCGGCCAGGAGTTTGAAACTGAAAACGGATTTCAAATATCGTGCTTTGTTCTCGAGTTATGAGACTTTAAAAGTTAACCCTAACCCTAACCCTAGGTGTTAGGGTTAGGGTTAGGGTTAAGGCACAAGTTTCTCCAAACGGGCCAAACTTGGACTCATTCGAAAGGTCTTTCGGCCAGGAGTTTGAAACTGAAAACGGATTTCAAATATCGTGCTTTGTTCTCGAGTTATGAGACTTTAAAAGTTAACCCTAACCCTAACCCTAGGTGTTAGGGTTAGGGTTAAGGCACAAGTTTCTCCAAACGGGCAAAACTTGGACTCATTCAAAAGGTCTTTCGGCCAGGAGTTTGAAACTGAAAACGGATTTCAAATATCGTGCTTTGTTCTCGAGTTATGAGACTTTAAAAGTTAACCCTAACCCTAACCCTAGGTGTTAGGGTTAGGGTTAGGGTTAAGGCACAAGTTTCTCCAAACGGGCCAAACTTGGACTCATTCGAAAGGTCTTTCGGCCAGGAGTTTGAAACTGAAAACGGATTTCAAATATCGTACTTTGTTCTCGAGTTATGAGACTTTAAAAGTTAACCCTAACCCTAACCCTAGGTGTTAGGGTTAGGGTTAGGGTTAAGGCACAAGTTTCTCCAAACGGGCCAAACTTGGACTCATTCGAAAGGTCTTTCGGCCAGGAGTTTGAAACTGAAAACGGATTTCAAATATCGTACTTTGTTCTCGAGTTATGAGACTTTAAAAGTTAACCCTAACCCTAACCCTAGGTGTTAGGGTTAGGGTTAGGGTTAAGGCACAAGTTTCTCCAAACGGGCCAAACTTGGACTCATTCGAAAGGTCTTTCGGCCAGGAGTTTGAAACTGAAAACGGATTTCAAATATCGTGCTTTGTTCTCGAGTTATGAGACTTTAAAAGTTAACCCTAACCCTAACCCTAGGTGTTAGGGTTAGGGTTAGGGTTAAGGCACAAGTTTCTCCAAACGGGCCAAACTTGGACTCATTCGAAAGGTCTTTCGGCCAGGAGTTTGAAACTGAAAACGGATTTCAAATATCGTGCTTTGTTCTCGAGTTATGAGACTTTAAAAGTTAACCCTAACCCTAACCCTAGGTGTTAGGGTTAGGGTTAGGGTTAAGGCACAAGTTTCTCCAAACGGGCCAAACTTGGACTCATTCGAAAGGTCTTTCGGCCAGGAGTTTGAAACTGAAAACGGATTTCAAATATCGTGCTTTGTTTTCGAGTTATGAGACTTTAAAAGTTAACCCTAACCCTAACCCTAGGTGTTAGGGTTAGGGTTAGGGTTAAGGCACAAGTTTCTCCAAACGGGCCAAACTTGGACTCATTCGAAAGGTCTTTCGGCCAGGAGTTTGAAACTGAAAACGGATTTCAAATATCGTGCTTTCTTCTCGAGTTATGAGACTTTAAAAGTTAACCCTAACCCTAACCCTAGGTGTTAGGGTTAGGGTTAGGGTTAAGGCACAAGTTTCTCCAAACGGGCCAAACTTGGACTCATTCGAAAGGTCTTTCGGCCAGGAGTTTGAAACTGAAAACGGATTTCAAATATCGTGCTTTGTTTTCGAGTTATGAGACTTTAAAAGTTAACCCTAACCCTAACCCTAGGTGTTAGGGTTAGGGTTAGGGTTAAGGCACAAGTTTCTCCAAACGGGCCAAACTTGGACTCATTCGAAAGGTCTTTCGGCCAGGAGTTTGAAACTGAAAACGGAATTCAAATATCGTGCTTCGTTCTCGAGTTATGAGACTTTAAAAGTTAACCCTAACCCTAACCCTAGGTGTTAGGGTTAGGGTTAGGGTTAAGGCACAAGTTTCTCCAAACGGGCCAAACTTGGACTCATTCGAAAGGTCTTTCGGCCAGGAGTTTGAAACTGAAAACGGATTTCAAATATCGTGCTTTGTTCTCGAGTTATGAGACTTTAAAAGTTAACCCTAACCCTAACCCTAGGTGTTAGGGTTAGGGTTAAGGCACAAGTTTCTCCAAACGGGCCAAACTTGGACTCATTCGAAAGGTCTTTCGGCCAGGAGTTTGAAACTGAAAACGGATTTCAAATATCGTGCTTTGTTCTCGAGTTATGAGACTTTAAAAGTTAACCCTAACCCTAGGTGTTAGGGAATTAGGGTTAGGGTTAAGGCACAAGTTTCTCCAAACGGGCCAAACTTGGACTCATTCGAAAGGTCTTTCGGCCAGGAGTTTGAAACTGAAAACGGATTTCAAATATCGTGCTTTGTTCTCGAGTTATGAGACTTTAAAAGTTAACCCTAACCCTAACCCTAGGTGTTAGGGTTAGGGTTAGGGTTAAGGCACAAGTTTCTCCAAACGGGCCAAACTTGGACTCATTCGAAAGGTCTTTCGGCCAGGAGTTTGAAACTGAAAACGGAATTCAAATATCGTGCTTCGTTCTCGAGTTATGAGACTTTAAAAGTTAACCCTAACCCTAACCCTAGGTGTTAGGGTTAGGGTTAGGGTTAAGGCACAAGTTTCTCCAAACGGGCCAAACTTGGACTCATTCGAAAGGTCTTTCGGCCAGGAGTTTGAAACTGAAAACGGATTTCAAATATCGTGCTTTGTTCTCGAGTTATGAGACTTTAAAAGTTAACCCTAACCCTAACCCTAGGTGTTAGGGTTAGGGTTAAGGCACAAGTTTCTCCAAACGGGCCAAACTTGGACTCATTCGAAAGGTCTTTCGGCCAGGAGTTTGAAACTGAAAACGGATTTCAAATATCGTGCTTTGTTCTCGAGTTATGAGACTTTAAAAGTTAACCCTAACCCTAACCCTAGGTGTTAGGGTTAGGGTTAGGGTTAAGGCACAAGTTTCTCCAAACGGGCCAAACTTGGACTCATTCGAAAGGTCTTTCGGCCAGGAGTTTGAAACTGAAAACGGATTTCAAATATCGTGCTTTGTTCTCGAGTTATGAGACTTTAAAAGTTAACCCTAACCCTAACCCTAGGTGTTAGGGTTAGGGTTAAGGCACAAGTTTCTCCAAACGGGCAAAACTTGGACTCATTCAAAAGGTCTTTCGGCCAGGAGTTTGAAACTGAAAACGGATTTCAAATATCGTGCTTTGTTCTCGAGTTATGAGACTTTAAAAGTTAACCCTAACCCTAACCCTAGGTGTTAGGGTTAGGGTTAGGGTTAAGGCACAAGTTTCTCCAAACGGGCCAAACTTGGACTCATTCGAAAGGTCTTTCGGCCAGGAGTTTGAAACTGAAAACGGATTTCAAATATCGTACTTTGTTCTCGAGTTATGAGACTTTAAAAGTTAACCCTAACCCTAACCCTAGGTGTTAGGGTTAGGGTTAGGGTTAAGGCACAAGTTTCTCCAAACGGGCCAAACTTGGACTCATTCGAAAGGTCTTTCGGCCAGGAGTTTGAAACTGAAAACGGATTTCAAATATCGTACTTTGTTCTCGAGTTATGAGACTTTAAAAGTTAACCCTAACCCTAACCCTAGGTGTTAGGGTTAGGGTTAGGGTTAAGGCACAAGTTTCTCCAAACGGGCCAAACTTGGACTCATTCGAAAGGTCTTTCGGCCAGGAGTTTGAAACTGAAAACGGATTTCAAATATCGTGCTTTGTTCTCGAGTTATGAGACTTTAAAAGTTAACCCTAACCCTAACCCTAGGTGTTAGGGTTAGGGTTAGGGTTAAGGCACAAGTTTCTCCAAACGGGCCAAACTTGGACTCATTCGAAAGGTCTTTCGGCCAGGAGTTTGAAACTGAAAACGGATTTCAAATATCGTGCTTTGTTCTCGAGTTATGAGACTTTAAAAGTTAACCCTAACCCTAACCCTAGGTGTTAGGGTTAGGGTTAGGGTTAAGGCACAAGTTTCTCCAAACGGGCCAAACTTGGACTCATTCGAAAGGTCTTTCGGCCAGGAGTTTGAAACTGAAAACGGATTTCAAATATCGTGCTTTGTTTTCGAGTTATGAGACTTTAAAAGTTAACCCTAACCCTAACCCTAGGTGTTAGGGTTAGGGTTAGGGTTAAGGCACAAGTTTCTCCAAACGGGCCAAACTTGGACTCATTCGAAAGGTCTTTCGGCCAGGAGTTTGAAACTGAAAACGGATTTCAAATATCGTGCTTTGTTCTCGAGTTATGAGACTTTAAAAGTTAACCCTAACCCTAACCCTAGGTGTTAGGGAATTAGGGTTAGGGTTAAGGCACAAGTTTCTCCAAACGGGCCAAACTTGGACTCATTCGAAAGGTCTTTCGGCCAGGAGTTTGAAACTGAAAACGGATTTCAAATATCGTGCTTTGTTCTCGAGTTATGAGACTTTAAAAGTTAACCCTAACCCTAACCCTAGGTGTTAGGGTTAGGGTTAGGGTTAAGGCACAAGTTTCTCCAAGCGGGCCAAACTTGGACTCATTCGAAAGGTCTTTCGGCCAGGAGTTTGAAACTGAAAACGGATTTCAAATATCGTGCTTTGTTCTCGAGTTATGAGACTTTAAAAGTTAACCCTAACCCTAGGTGTTAGGGAATTAGGGTTAGGGTTAAGGCACAAGTTTCTCCAAACGGGCCAAACTTGGACTCATTCGAAAGGTCTTTCGGCCAGGAGTTTGAAACTGAAAACGGAATTCAAATATCGTGCTTCGTTCTCGAGTTATGAGACTTTAAAAGTTAACCCTAACCCTAACCCTAGGTGTTAGGGTTAGGGTTAGGGTTAAGGCACAAGTTTCTCCAAACGGGCCAAACTTGGACTCATTCGAAAGGTCTTTCGGCCAGGAGTTTGAAACTGAAAACGGATTTCAAATATCGTGCTTTGTTTTCGAGTTATGAGACTTTAAAAGTTAACCCTAACCCTAACCCTAGGTGTTAGGGTTAGGGTTAGGGTTAAGGCACAAGTTTCTCCAAACGGGCCAAACTTGGACTCATTCGAAAGGTCTTTCGGCCAGGAGTTTGAAACTGAAAACGGATTTCAAATATCGTGCTTTGTTCTCGAGTTATGAGACTTTAAAAGTTAACCCTAACCCTAACCCTAGGTGTTAGGGTTAGGGTTAAGGCACAAGTTTCTCCAAACGGGCCAAACTTGAACTCATTCGAAAGGTCTTTCGGCCAGGAGTTTGAAACTGAAAACGGATTTCAAATATCGTGCTTTGTTTTCGAGTTATGAGACTTTAAAAGTTTACCCTAACCCTAACCCTAGGTGTTAGGGTTAGGGTTAGGGTTAAGGCACAAGTTTCTCCAAACGGGCCAAACTTGGACTCATTCGAAAGGTCTTTCGGCCAGGAGTTTGAAACTGAAAACGGATTTCAAATATCGTGCTTTGTTTTCGAGTTATGAGACTTTAAAAGTTAACCCTAACCCTAACCCTAGGTGTTAGGGTTAGGGTTAGGGTTAAGGCACAAGTTTCTCCAAACGGGCCAAACTTGGACTCATTCGAAAGGTCTTTCGGCCAGGAGTTTGAAACTGAAAACGGATTTCAAATATCGTGCTTTGTTCTCGAGTTATGAGACTTTAAAAGTTAACCCTAACCCTAACCCTAGGTGTTAGGGTTAGGGTTAGGGTTAAGGCACAAGTTTCTCCAAACGGGCCAAACTTGGACTCATTCGAAAGGTCTTTCGGCCAGGAGTTTGAAACTGAAAACGGATTTCAAATATCGTGCTTTGTTCTCGAGTTATGAGACTTTAAAAGTTAACCCTAACCCTAACCCTAGGTGTTAGGGTTAGGGTTAGGGTTAAGGCACAAGTTTCTCCAAACGGGCCAAACTTGGACTCATTCGAAAGGTCTTTCGGCCAGGAGTTTGAAACTGAAAATGGATTTCAAATATCGTGCTTTGTTCTCGAGTTATGAGACTTTAAAAGTTAACCCTAACCCTAACCCTAGGTGTTAGGGTTAGGGTTAGGGTTAAGGCACAAGTTTCTCCAAACGGGCCAAACTTGGACTCATTCGAAAGGTCTTTCGGCCAGGAGTTTGAAACTGAAAACGGATTTCAAATATCGTGCTTTGTTCTCGAGTTATGAGACTTTAAAAGTTAACCCTAACCCTAACCCTAGGTGTTAGGGTTAGGGTTAAGGCACAAGTTTCTCCAAACGGGCCAAACTTGGACTCATTCGAAAGGTCTTTCGGCCAGGAGTTTGAAACTGAAAACGGATTTCAAATATCGTGCTTTGTTCTCGAGTTATGAGACTTTAAAAGTTAACCCTAACCCTAACCCTAGGTGTTAGGGTTAGGGTTAAGGCACAAGTTTCTCCAAACGGGCCAAACTTGGACTCATTCGAAAGGTCTTTCGGCCAGGAGTTTGAAACTGAAAACGGATTTCAAATATCGTGCTTTGTTCTCGAGTTATGAGACTTTAAAAGTTAACCCTAACCCTAGGTGTTAGGGAATTAGGGTTAGGGTTAAGGCACAAGTTTCTCCAAACGGGCCAAACTTGGACTCATTCGAAAGGTCTTTCGGCCAGGAGTTTGAAACTGAAAACGGAATTCAAATATCGTGCTTCGTTCTCGAGTTATGAGACTTTAAAAGTTAACCCTAACCCTAACCCTAGGTGTTAGGGTTAGGGTTAGGGTTAAGGCACAAGTTTCTCCAAACGGGCCAAACTTGGACTCATTCGAAAGGTCTTTCGGCCAGGAGTTTGAAACTGAAAACGGATTTCAAATATCGTGCTTTGTTTTCGAGTTATGAGACTTTAAAAGTTAACCCTAACCCTAACCCTAGGTGTTAGGGTTAGGGTTAGGGTTAAGGCACAAGTTTCTCCAAACGGGCCAAACTTGGACTCATTCGAAAGGTCTTTCGGCCAGGAGTTTGAAACTGAAAACGGATTTCAAATATCGTGCTTTGTTCTCGAGTTATGAGACTTTAAAAGTTAACCCTAACCCTAACCCTAGGTGTTAGGGTTAGGGTTAAGGCACAAGTTTCTCCAAGCGGGCCAAACTTGGACTCATTCGAAAGGTCTTTCGGCCAGGAGTTTGAAACTGAAAACGGATTTCAAATATCGTGCTTTGTTCTCGAGTTATGAGACTTTAAAAGTTAACCCTAACCCTAACCCTAGGTGTTAGGGTTAGGGTTAAGGCACAAGTTTCTCCAAACGGGCCAAACTTGGACTCATTCGAAAGGTCTTTCGGCCAGGAGTTTGAAACTGAAAACGGATTTCAAATATCGTGCTTTGTTCTCGAGTTATGAGACTTTAAAAGTTAACCCTAACCCTAACCCTAGGTGTTAGGGTTAGGGTTAGGGTTAAGGCACAAGTTTCTCCAAACGGGCCAAACTTGGACTCATTCGAAAGGTCTTTCGGCCAGGAGTTTGAAACTGAAAACGGATTTCAAATATCGTGCTTTGTTCTCGAGTTATGAGACTTTAAAAGTTAACCCTAACCCTAACCCTAGGTGTTAGGGTTAGGGTTAGGGTTAAGGCACAAGTTTCTCCAAACGGGCCAAACTTGGACTCATTCGAAAGGTCTTTCGGCCAGGAGTTTGAAACTGAAAACGGAATTCAAATATCGTGCTTCGTTCTCGAGTTATGAGACTTTAAAAGTTAACCCTAACCCTAACCCTAGGTGTTAGGGTTAGGGTTAGGGTTAAGGCACAAGTTTCTCCAAACGGGCCAAACTTGGACTCATTCGAAAGGTCTTTCGGCCAGGAGTTTGAAACTGAAAACGGATTTCAAATATCGTGCTTTGTTTTCGAGTTATGAGACTTTAAAAGTTAACCCTAACCCTAACCCTAGGTGTTAGGGTTAGGGTTAGGGTTAAGGCACAAGTTTCTCCAAACGGGCCAAACTTGGACTCATTCGAAAGGTCTTTCGGCCAGGAGTTTGAAACTGAAAACGGATTTCAAATATCGTGCTTTGTTCTCGAGTTATGAGACTTTAAAAGTTAACCCTAACCCTAACCCTAGGTGTTAGGGTTAGGGTTAAGGCACAAGTTTCTCCAAACGGGCCAAACTTGAACTCATTCGAAAGGTCTTTCGGCCAGGAGTTTGAAACTGAAAACGGATTTCAAATATCGTGCTTTGTTTTCGAGTTATGAGACTTTAAAAGTTAACCCTAACCCTAACCCTAGGTGTTAGGGTTAGGGTTAGGGTTAAGGCACAAGTTTCTCCAAACGGGCCAAACTTGGACTCATTCGAAAGGTCTTTCGGCCAGGAGTTTGAAACTGAAAACGGATTTCAAATATCGTGCTTTGTTTTCGAGTTATGAGACTTTAAAAGTTAACCCTAACCCTAACCCTAGGTGTTAGGGTTAGGGTTAGGGTTAAGGCACAAGTTTCTCCAAACGGGCCAAACTTGGACTCATTCGAAAGGTCTTTCGGCCAGGAGTTTGAAACTGAAAACGGATTTCAAATATCGTGCTTTGTTCTCGAGTTATGAGACTTTAAAAGTTAACCCTAACCCTAACCCTAGGTGTTAGGGTTAGGGTTAGGGTTAAGGCACAAGTTTCTCCAAACGGGCCAAACTTGGACTCATTCGAAAGGTCTTTCGGCCAGGAGTTTGAAACTGAAAACGGATTTCAAATATCGTGCTTTGTTCTCGAGTTATGAGACTTTAAAAGTTAACCCTAACCCTAACCCTAGGTGTTAGGGTTAGGGTTAGGGTTAAGGCACAAGTTTCTCCAAACGGGCCAAACTTGGACTCATTCGAAAGGTCTTTCGGCCAGGAGTTTGAAACTGAAAATGGATTTCAAATATCGTGCTTTGTTCTCGAGTTATGAGACTTTAAAAGTTAACCCTAACCCTAACCCTAGGTGTTAGGGTTAGGGTTAGGGTTAAGGCACAAGTTTCTCCAAACGGGCCAAACTTGGACTCATTCGAAAGGTCTTTCGGCCAGGAGTTTGAAACTGAAAACGGATTTCAAATATCGTGCTTTGTTCTCGAGTTATGAGACTTTAAAAGTTAACCCTAACCCTAACCCTAGGTGTTAGGGTTAGGGTTAAGGCACAAGTTTCTCCAAACGGGCCAAACTTGGACTCATTCGAAAGGTCTTTCGGCCAGGAGTTTGAAACTGAAAACGGATTTCAAATATCGTGCTTTGTTCTCGAGTTATGAGACTTTAAAAGTTAACCCTAACCCTAACCCTAGGTGTTAGGGTTAGGGTTAGGGTTAAGGCACAAGTTTCTCCAAACGGGCCAAACTTGGACTCATTCGAAAGGTCTTTCGGCCAGGAGTTTGAAACTGAAAACGGATTTCAAATATCGTGCTTTGTTCTCGAGTTATGAGACTTTAAAAGTTAACCCTAACCCTAACCCTAGGTGTTAGGGTTAGGGTTAGGGTTAAGGCACAAGTTTCTCCAAGCGGGCCAAACTTGGACTCATTCGAAAGGTCTTTCGGCCAGGAGTTTGAAACTGAAAACGGATTTCAAATATCGTGCTTTGTTTTCGAGTTATGAGACTTTAAAAGTTAACCCTAACCCTAACCCTAGGTGTTAGGGTTAGGGTTAGGGTTAAGGCACAAGTTTCTCCAAACGGGCCAAACTTGGACTCATTCGAAAGGTCTTTCGGCCAGGAGTTTGAAACTGAAAACGGATTTCAAATATCGTGCTTTGTTCTCGAGTTATGAGACTTTAAAAGTTAACCCTAACCCTAACCCTAGGTGTTAGGGAATTAGGGTTAGGGTTAAGGCACAAGTTTCTCCAAACGGGCCAAACTTGGACTCATTCGAAAGGTCTTTCGGCCAGGAGTTTGAAACTGAAAACGGATTTCAAATATCGTGCTTTGTTCTCGAGTTATGAGACTTTAAAAGTTAACCCTAACCCTAACCCTAGGTGTTAGGGTTAGGGTTAGGGTTAAGGCACAAGTTTCTCCAAGCGGGCCAAACTTGGACTCATTCGAAAGGTCTTTCGGCCAGGAGTTTGAAACTGAAAACGGATTTCAAATATCGTGCTTTGTTCTCGAGTTATGAGACTTTAAAAGTTAACCCTAACCCTAGGTGTTAGGGAATTAGGGTTAGGGTTAAGGCACAAGTTTCTCCAAACGGGCCAAACTTGGACTCATTCGAAAGGTCTTTCGGCCAGGAGTTTGAAACTGAAAACGGATTTCAAATATCGTGCTTTGTTTTCGAGTTATGAGACTTTAAAAGTTAACCCTAACCCTAACCCTAGGTGTTAGGGTTAGGGTTAGGGTTAAGGCACAAGTTTCTCCAAACGGGCCAAACTTGGACTCATTCGAAAGGTCTTTCGGCCAGGAGTTTGAAACTGAAAACGGATTTCAAATATCGTGCTTTGTTCTCGAGTTATGAGACTTTAAAAGTTAACCCTAACCCTAACCCTAGGTGTTAGGGTTAGGGTTAGGGTTAAGGCACAAGTTTCTCCAAACGGGCCAAACTTGGACTCATTCGAAAGGTCTTTCGGCCAGGAGTTTGAAACTGAAAACGGATTTCAAATATCGTGCTTTGTTTTCGAGTTATGAGACTTTAAAAGTTAACCCTAACCCTAACCCTAGGTGTTAGGGTTAGGGTTAGGGTTAAGGCACAAGTTTCTCCAAACGGGCCAAACTTGGACTCATTCGAAAGGTCTTTCGGCCAGGAGTTTGAAACTGAAAACGGATTTCAAATATCGTGCTTTGTTTTCGAGTTATGAGACTTTAAAAGTTAACCCTAACCCTAACCCTAGGTGTTAGGGTTAGGGTTAGGGTTAAGGCACAAGTTTCTCCAAACGGGCCAAACTTGGACTCATTCGAAAGGTCTTTCGGCCAGGAGTTTGAAACTGAAAACGGATTTCAAATATCGTGCTTTGTTCTCGAGTTATGAGACTTTAAAAGTTAACCCTAACCCTAACCCTAGGTGTTAGGGAATTAGGGTTAGGGTTAAGGCACAAGTTTCTCCAAACGGGCCAAACTTGGACTCATTCGAAAGGTCTTTCGGCCAGGAGTTTGAAACTGAAAACGGATTTCAAATATCGTGCTTTGTTCTCGAGTTATGAGACTTTAAAAGTTAACCCTAACCCTAAACCTAGGTGTTAGGGTTAGGGTTAGGGTTAAGGCACAAGTTTCTCCAAGCGGGCCAAACTTGGACTCATTCGAAAGGTCTTTCGGCCAGGAGTTTGAAACTGAAAACGGATTTCAAATATCGTGCTTTGTTCTCGAGTTATGAGACTTTAAAAGTTAACCCTAACCCTAGGTGTTAGGGAATTAGGGTTAGGGTTAAGGCACAAGTTTCTCCAAACGGGCCAAACTTGGACTCATTCGAAAGGTCTTTCGGCCAGGAGTTTGAAACTGAAAACGGAATTCAAATATCGTGCTTCGTTCTCGAGTTATGAGACTTTAAAAGTTAACCCTAACCCTAACCCTAGGTGTTAGGGTTAGGATTAGGGTTAAGGCACAAGTTTCTCCAAACGGGCCAAACTTGGACTCATTCGAAAGGTCTTTCGGCCAGGAGTTTGAAACTGAAAACGGATTTCAAATATCGTGCTTTGTTTTCGAGTTATGAGACTTTAAAAGTTAACCCTAACCCTAACCCTAGGTGTTAGGGTTAGGGTTAGGGTTAAGGCACAAGTTTCTCCAAACGGGCCAAACTTGGACTCATTCGAAAGGTCTTTCGGCCAGGAGTTTGAAACTGAAAACGGATTTCAAATATCGTGCTTTGTTCTCGAGTTATGAGACTTTAAAAGTTAACCCTAACCCTAACCCTAGGTGTTAGGGTTAGGGTTAAGGCACAAGTTTCTCGAAACGGGCCAAACTTGGACTCATTCGAAAGGTCTTTCGGCCAGGAGTTTGAAACTGAAAACGGATTTCAAATATCGTGCTTTGTTTTCGAGTTATGAGACTTTAAAAGTTAACCCTAACCCTAACCCTAGGTGTTAGGGTTAGGGTTAGGGTTAAGGCACAAGTTTCTCCAAACGGGCCAAACTTGGACTCATTCGAAAGGTCTTTCGGCCAGGAGTTTGAAACTGAAAACGGATTTCAAATATCGTGCTTTGTTCTCGAGTTATGAGACTTTAAAAGTTAACCCTAACCCTAACCCTAGGTGTTAGGGTTAGGGTTAGGGTTAAGGCACAAGTTTCTCCAAACGGGCCAAACTTGGACTCATTCGAAAGGTCTTTCGGCCAGGAGTTTGAAACTGAAAACGGATTTCAAATATCGTGCTTTGTTCTCGAGTTATGAGACTTTAAAAGTTAACCCTAACCCTAACCCTAGGTGTTAGGGTTAGGGTTAGGGTTAAGGCACAAGTTTCTCCAAACGGGCCAAACTTGGACTCATTCGAAAGGTCTTTCGGCCAGGAGTTTGAAACTGAAAACGGATTTCAAATATCGTGCTTTGTTCTCGAGTTATGAGACTTTAAAAGTTAACCCTAACCCTAACCCTAGGTGTTAGGGTTAGGGTTAAGGCACAAGTTTCTCCAAACGGGCCAAACTTGGACTCATTCGAAAGGTCTTTCGGCCAGGAGTTTGAAACTGAAAACGGATTTCAAATATCGTGCTTTGTTCTCGAGTTATGAGACTTTAAAAGTTAACCCTAACCCTAACCCTAGGTGTTAGGGTTAGGGTTAGGGTTAAGGCACAAGTTTCTCCAAACGGGCCAAACTTGGACTCATTCGAAAGGTCTTTCGGCCAGGAGTTTGAAACTGAAAACGGATTTCAAATATCGTGCTTTGTTCTCGAGTTATGAGACTTTAAAAGTTAACCCTAACCCTAACCCTAGGTGTTAGGGTTAGGGTTAGGGTTAAGGCACAAGTTTCTCCAAGCGGGCCAAACTTGGACTCATTCGAAAGGTCTTTCGGCCAGGAGTTTGAAACTGAAAACGGATTTCAAATATCGTGCTTTGTTTTCGAGTTATGAGACTTTAAAAGTTAACCCTAACCCTAACCCTAGGTGTTAGGGTTAGGGTTAGGGTTAAGGCACAAGTTTCTCCAAACGGGCCAAACTTGGACTCATTCGAAAGGTCTTTCGGCCAGGAGTTTGAAACTGAAAACGGATTTCAAATATCGTGCTTTGTTCTCGAGTTATGAGACTTTAAAAGTTAACCCTAACCCTAACCCTAGGTGTTAGGGAATTAGGGTTAGGGTTAAGGCACAAGTTTCTCCAAACGGGCCAAACTTGGACTCATTCGAAAGGTCTTTCGGCCAGGAGTTTGAAACTGAAAACGGATTTCAAATATCGTGCTTTGTTCTCGAGTTATGAGACTTTAAAAGTTAACCCTAACCCTAACCCTAGGTGTTAGGGTTAGGGTTAGGGTTAAGGCACAAGTTTCTCCAAGCGGGCCAAACTTGGACTCATTCGAAAGGTCTTTCGGCCAGGAGTTTGAAACTGAAAACGGATTTCAAATATCGTGCTTTGTTCTCGAGTTATGAGACTTTAAAAGTTAACCCTAACCCTAGGTGTTAGGGAATTAGGGTTAGGGTTAAGGCACAAGTTTCTCCAAACGGGCCAAACTTGGACTCATTCGAAAGGTCTTTCGGCCAGGAGTTTGAAACTGAAAACGGAATTCAA
Organism: Branchiostoma lanceolatum; assembly: GCF_035083965.1. Taxonomy (NCBI): domain Eukaryota; kingdom Metazoa; phylum Chordata; class Leptocardii; order Amphioxiformes; family Branchiostomatidae; genus Branchiostoma; species Branchiostoma lanceolatum. The sequence continues at coordinate 422,535 of NC_089740.1, forward strand.
ATATCGTGCTTCGTTCTCGAGTTATGAGACTTTAAAAGTTAACCCTAACCCTAACCCTAGGTGTTAGGGAATTAGGGTTAGGGTTAAGGCACAAGTTTCTCCAAACGGGCCAAACTTGGACTCATTCGAAAGGTCTTTCGGCCAGGAGTTTGAAACTGAAAACGGATTTCAAATATCGTGCTTTGTTTTCGAGTTATGAGACTTTAAAAGTTAACCCTAACCCTAACCCTAGGTGTTAGGGTTAGGGTTAGGGTTAAGGCACAAGTTTCTCCAAACGGGCCAAACTTGGACTCATTCGAAAGGTCTTTCGGCCAGGAGTTTGAAACTGAAAACGGATTTCAAATATCGTGCTTTGCTCTCGAGTTATGAGACTTTAAAAGTTAACCCTAACCCTAACCCTAGGTGTTAGGGTTAGGGTTAAGGCACAAGTTTCTCCAAACGGGCCAAACTTGGACTCATTCGAAAGGTCTTTCGGCCAGGAGTTTGAAACTGAAAACGGATTTCAAATATCGTGCTTTGTTTTCGAGTTATGAGACTTTAAAAGTTAACCCTAACCCTAACCCTAGGTGTTAGGGTTAGGGTTAGGGTTAAGGCACAAGTTTCTCCAAACGGGCCAAACTTGGACTCATTCGAAAGGTCTTTCGGCCAGGAGTTTGAAACTGAAAACGGATTTCAAATATCGTGCTTTGTTCTCGAGTTATGAGACTTTAAAAGTTAACCCTAACCCTAACCCTAGGTGTTAGGGTTAGGGTTAGGGTTAAGGCACAAGTTTCTCCAAACGGGCCAAACTTGGACTCATTCGAAAGGTCTTTCGGCCAGGAGTTTGAAACTGAAAACGGATTTCAAATATCGTGCTTTGTTCTCGAGTTATGAGACTTTAAAAGTTAACCCTAACCCTAACCCTAGGTGTTAGGGAATTAGGGTTAGGGTTAAGGCACAAGTTTCTCCAAACGGGCCAAACTTGGACTCATTCGAAAGGTCTTTCGGCCAGGAGTTTGAAACTGAAAACGGATTTCAAATATCGTGCTTTGTTCTCGAGTTATGAGACTTTAAAAGTTAACCCTAACCCTAACCCTAGGTGTTAGGGTTAGGGTTAGGGTTAAGGCACAAGTTTCTCCAAACGGGCCAAACTTGGACTCATTCGAAAGGTCTTTCGGCCAGGAGTTTGAAACTGAAAACGGATTTCAAATATCGTGCTTTGTTCTCGAGTTATGAGACTTTAAAAGTTAACCCTAACCCTAACCCTAGGTGTTAGGGTTAGGGTTAGGGTTAAGGCACAAGTTTCTCCAAGCGGGCCAAACTTGGACTCATTCGAAAGGTCTTTCGGCCAGGAGTTTGAAACTGAAAACGGATTTCAAATACCGTGCTTTGTTTTCGAGTTATGAGACTTTAAAAGTTAACCCTAACCCTAACCCTAGGTGTTAGGGTTAGGGTTAGGGTTAAGGCACAAGTTTCTCCAAACGGGCCAAACTTGGACTCATTCGAAAGGTCTTTCGGCCAGGAGTTTGAAACTGAAAACGGATTTCAAATATCGTGCTTTGTTCTCGAGTTATGAGACTTTAAAAGTTAACCCTAACCCTAACCCTAGGTGTTAGGGAATTAGGGTTAGGGTTAAGGCACAAGTTTCTCCAAACGGGCCAAACTTGGACTCATTCGAAAGGTCTTTCGGCCAGGAGTTTGAAACTGAAAACGGATTTCAAATATCGTGCTTTGTTCTCGAGTTATGAGACTTTAAAAGTTAACCCTAACCCTAACCCTAGGTGTTAGGGTTAGGGTTAGGGTTAAGGCACAAGTTTCTCCAAACGGGCCAAACTTGGACTCATTCGAAAGGTCTTTCGGCCAGGAGTTTGAAACTGAAAACGGAATTCAAATATCGTGCTTTGTTTTCGAGTTATGAGACTTTAAAAGTTAACCCTAACCCTAACCCTAGGTGTTAGGGTTAGGGTTAGGGTTAGGGTTAAGGCACAAGTTTCTCCAAACGGGCCAAACTTGGACTCATTCGAAAGGTCTTTCGGCCAGGAGTTTGAAACTGAAAACGGATTTCAAATATCGTGCTTTGTTCTCGAGTTATGAGACTTTAAAAGTTAACCCTAACCCTAGGTGTTAGGGAATTAGGGTTAGGGTTAAGGCACAAGTTTCTCCAAACGGGCCAAACTTGGACTCATTCGAAAGGTCTTTCGGCCAGGAGTTTGAAACTGAAAACGGAATTCAAATATCGTGCTTCGTTCTCGAGTTATGAGACTTTAAAAGTTAACCCTAACCCTAACCCTAGGTGTTAGGGTTAGGGTTAGGGTTAAGGCACAAGTTTCTCCAAACGGGCCAAACTTGGACTCATTCGAAAGGTCTTTCGGCCAGGAGTTTGAAACTGAAAACGGATTTCAAATATCGTGCTTTGTTCTCGAGTTATGAGACTTTAAAAGTTAACCCTAACCCTAACCCTAGGTGTTAGGGAATTAGGGTTAGGGTTAAGGCACAAGTTTCTCCAAACGGGCCAAACTTGGACTCATTCGAAAGGTCTTTCGGCCAGGAGTTTGAAACTGAAAACGGATTTCAAATATCGTGCTTTGTTCTCGAGTTATGAGACTTTAAAAGTTAACCCTAACCCTAACCCTAGGTGTTAGGGAATTAGGGTTAGGGTTAAGGCACAAGTTTCTCCAAACGGGCCAAACTTGGACTCATTCGAAAGGTCTTTCGGCCAGGAGTTTGAAACTGAAAACGGATTTCAAATATCGTGCTTTGTTCTCGAGTTATGAGACTTTAAAAGTTAACCCTAACCCTAACCCTAGGTGTTAGGGTTAGGGTTAGGGTTAAGGCACAAGTTTCTCCAAACGGGCCAAACTTGGACTCATTCGAAAGGTCTTTCGGCCAGGAGTTTGAAACTGAAAACGGATTTCAAATATCGTGCTTTGTTTTCGAGTTATGAGACTTTAAAAGTTAACCCTAACCCTAACCCTAGGTGTTAGGGTTAGGGTTAGGGTTAGGGTTAAGGCACAAGTTTCTCCAAACGGGCCAAACTTGGACTCATTCGAAAGGTCTTTCGGCCAGGAGTTTGAAACTGAAAACGGATTTCAAATATCGTGCTTTGTTCTCGAGTTATGAGACTTTAAAAGTTAACCCTAACCCTAACCCTAGGTGTTAGGGTTAGGGTTAGGGTTAAGGCACAAGTTTCTCCAAGCGGGCCAAACTTGGACTCATTCGAAAGGTCTTTCGGCCAGGAGTTTGAAACTGAAAACGGATTTCAAATATCGTGCTTTGTTCTCGAGTTATGAGACTTTAAAAGTTAACCCTAACCCTAACCCTAGGTGTTAGGGAATTAGGGTTAGGGTTAAGGCACAAGTTTCTCCAAACGGGCCAAACTTGGACTCATTCGAAAGGTCTTTCGGCCAGGAGTTTGAAACTGAAAACGGATTTCAAATATCGTGCTTTGTTTTCGAGTTATGAGACTTTAAAAGTTAACCCTAACCCTAACCCTAGGTGTTAGGGTTAGGGTTAGGGTTAAGGCACAAGTTTCTCCAAACGGGCCAAACTTGGACTCATTCGAAAGGTCTTTCGGCCAGGAGTTTGAAACTGAAAACGGATTTCAAATATCGTGCTTTGTTTTCGAGTTATGAGACTTTAAAAGTTAACCCTAACCCTAACCCTAGGTGTTAGGGTTAGGGTTAGGGTTAAGGCACAAGTTTCTCCAAACGGGCCAAACTTGGACTCATTCGAAAGGTCTTTCGGCCAGGAGTTTGAAACTGAAAACGGATTTCAAATATCGTGCTTTGTTCTCGAGTTATGAGACTTTAAAAGTTAACCCTAACCCTAACCCTAGGTGTTAGGGTTAGGGTTAGGGTTAAGGCACAAGTTTCTCCAAGCGGGCCAAACTTGGACTCATTCGAAAGGTCTTTCGGCCAGGAGTTTGAAACTGAAAACGGATTTCAAATATCGTGCTTTGTTCTCGAGTTATGAGACTTTAAAAGTTAACCCTAACCCTAACCCTAGGTGTTAGGGTTAGGGTTAGGGTTAAGGCACAAGTTTCTCCAAACGGGCCAAACTTGGACTCATTCGAAAGGTCTTTCGGCCAGGAGTTTGAAACTGAAAACGGATTTCAAATATCGTGCTTTGTTCTCGAGTTATGAGACTTTAAAAGTTAACCCTAACCCTAACCCTAGGTGTTAGGGAATTAGGGTTAGGGTTAAGGCACAAGTTTCTCCAAGCGGGCCAAACTTGGACTCATTCGAAAGGTCTTTCGGCCAGGAGTTTGAAACTGAAAACGGATTTCAAATATCGTGCTTTGTTTTCGAGTTATGAGACTTTAAAAGTTAACCCTAACCCTAACCCTAGGTGTTAGGGTTAGGGTTAGGGTTAAGGCACAAGTTTCTCCAAACGGGCCAAACTTGGACTCATTCGAAAGGTCTTTCGGCCAGGAGTTTGAAACTGAAAACGGATTTCAAATATCGTGCTTTGTTTTCGAGTTATGAGACTTTAAAAGTTAACCCTAACCCTAACCCTAGGTGTTAGGGTTAGGGTTAGGGTTAAGGCACAAGTTTCTCCAAACGGGCCAAACTTGGACTCATTCGAAAGGTCTTTCGGCCAGGAGTTTGAAACTGAAAACGGATTTCAAATATCGTGCTTTGTTCTCGAGTTATGAGACTTTAAAAGTTAACCCTAACCCTAACCCTAGGTGTTAGGGTTAGGGTTAGGGTTAAGGCACAAGTTTCTCCAAGCGGGCCAAACTTGGACTCATTCGAAAGGTCTTTCGGCCAGGAGTTTGAAACTGAAAACGGATTTCAAATATCGTGCTTTGTTCTCGAGTTATGAGACTTTAAAAGTTAACCCTAACCCTAACCCTAGGTGTTAGGGAATTAGGGTTAGGGTTAAGGCACAAGATTCTCCAAACGGGCCAAACTTGGACTCATTCGAAAGGTCTTTCGGCCAGGAGTTTGAAACTGAAAACGGATTTCAAATATCGTGCTTTGTTTTCGAGTTATGAGACTTTAAAAGTTAACCCTAACCCTAACCCTAGGTGTTAGGGTTAGGGTTAGGGTTAAGGCACAAGTTTCTCCAAACGGGCCAAACTTGGACTCATTCGAAAGGTCTTTCGGCCAGGAGTTTGAAACTGAAAACGGATTTCAAATATCGTGCTTTGTTTTCGAGTTATGAGACTTTAAAAGTTAACCCTAACCCTAACCCTAGGTGTTAGGGTTAGGGTTAGGGTTAAGGCACAAGTTTCTCCAAACGGGCCAAACTTGGACTCATTCGAAAGGTCTTTCGGCCAGGAGTTTGAAACTGAAAACGGATTTCAAATATCGTGCTTTGTTTTCGAGTTATGAGACTTTAAAAGTTAACCCTAACCCTAACCCTAGGTGTTAGGGTTAGGGTTAGGGTTAAGGCACAAGTTTCTCCAAACGGGCCAAACTTGGACTCATTCGAAAGGTCTTTCGGCCAGGAGTTTGAAACTGAAAACGGATTTCAAATATCGTGCTTTGTTCTCGAGTTATGAGACTTTAAAAGTTAACCCTAACCCTAACCCTAGGTGTTAGGGTTAGGGTTAGGGTTAAGGCACAAGTTTCTCCAAGCGGGCCAAACTTGGACTCATTCGAAAGGTCTTTCGGCCAGGAGTTTGAAACTGAAAACGGATTTCAAATACCGTGCTTTGTTTTTGAGTTATGAGACTTTAAAAGTTAACCCTAACCCTAACCCTAGGTGTTAGGGTTAGGGTTAGGGTTAAGGCACAAGTTTCTCCAAGCGGGCCAAACTTGGACTCATTCGAAAGGTCTTTCGGCCAGGAGTTTGAAACTGAAAACGGATTTCAAATATCGTGCTTTGTTCTCGAGTTATGAGACTTTAAAAGTTAACCCTAACCCTAACCCTAGGTGTTAGGGAATTAGGGTTAGGGTTAAGGCACAAGTATCTCCAAACGGGCCAAACTTGGACTCATTCGAAAGGTCTTTCGGCCAGGAGTTTGAAACTGAAAACGGATTTCAAATATCGTGCTTTGTTTTCGAGTTATGAGACTTTAAAAGTTAACCCTAACCCTAACCCTAGGTGTTAGGGTTAGGGTTAGGGTTAAGGCACAAGTTTCTCCAAACGGGCCAAACTTGGACTCATTCGAAAGGTCTTTCGGCCAGGAGTTTGAAACTGAAAACGGATTTCAAATATCGTGCTTTGTTTTCGAGTTATGAGACTTTAAAAGTTAACCCTAACCCTAGGTGTTAGGGTTAGGGTTAGGGTTAAGGCACAAGTTTCTCCAAACGGGCCAAACTTGGACTCATTCGAAAGGTCTTTCGGCCAGGAGTTTGAAACTGAAAACGGATTTCAAATATCGTGCTTTGTTCTCGAGTTATGAGACTTTAAAAGTTAACCCTAACCCTAACCCTAGGTGTTAGGGTTAGGGTTAGGGTTAAGGCACAAGTTTCTCCAAACGGGCCAAACTTGGACTCATTCGAAAGGTCTTTCGGCCAGGAGTTTGAAACTGAAAACGGATTTCAAATATCGTGCTTTGTTCTCGAGTTATGAGACTTTAAAAGTTAACCCTAACCCTAGGTGTTAGGGTTAGGGTTAGGGTTAAGGCACAAGTTTCTCCAAACGGGCCAAACTTGGACTCATTCGAAAGGTCTTTCGGCCAGGAGTTTGAAACTGAAAACGGATTTCAAATATCGTGCTTTGTTCTCGAGTTATGAGACTTTAAAAGTTAACCCTAACCCTAACCCTAGGTGTTAGGGTTAGGGTTAGGGTTAAGGCACAAGTTTCTCCAAACGGGCCAAACTTGGACTCATTCGAAAGGTCTTTCGGCCAGGAGTTTGAAACTGAAAACGGATTTCAAATATCGTGCTTTGTTCTCGAGTTATGAGACTTTAAAAGTTAACCCTAACCCTAACCCTAGGTGTTAGGGTTAGGGTTAGGGTTAAGGCACAAGTTTCTCCAAGCGGGCCAAACTTGGACTCATTCGAAAGGTCTTTCGGCCAGGAGTTTGAAACTGAAAACGGATTTCAAATACCGTGCTTTGTTTTCGAGTTATGAGACTTTAAAAGTTAACCCTAACCCTAACCCTAGGTGTTAGGGTTAGGGTTAGGGTTAAGGCACAAGTTTCTCCAAACGGGCCAAACTTGGACTCATTCGAAAGGTCTTTCGGCCAGGAGTTTGAAACTGAAAACGGATTTCAAATATCGTGCTTTGTTCTCGAGTTATGAGACTTTAAAAGTTAACCCTAACCCTAACCCTAGGTGTTAGGGAATTAGGGTTAGGGTTAAGGCACAAGTTTCTCCAAACGGGCCAAACTTGGACTCATTCGAAAGGTCTTTCGGCCAGGAGTTTGAAACTGAAAACGGATTTCAAATATCGTGCTTTGTTTTCGAGTTATGAGACTTTAAAAGTTAACCCTAACCCTAACCCTAGGTGTTAGGGTTAGGGTTAGGGTTAAGGCACAAGTTTCTCCAAACGGGCCAAACTTGGACTCATTCGAAAGGTCTTTCGGCCAGGAGTTTGAAACTGAAAACGGATTTCAAATATCGTGCTTTGTTTTCGAGTTATGAGACTTTAAAAGTTAACCCTAACCCTAACCCTAGGTGTTAGGGTTAGGGTTAGGGTTAAGGCACAAGTTTCTCCAAACGGGCCAAACTTGGACTCATTCGAAAGGTCTTTCGGCCAGGAGTTTGAAACTGAAAACGGATTTCAAATATCGTGCTTTGTTTTCGAGTTATGAGACTTTAAAAGTTAACCCTAACCCTAACCCTAGGTGTTAGGGTTAGGGTTAGGGTTAAGGCACAAGTTTCTCCAAACGGGCCAAACTTGGACTCATTCGAAAGGTCTTTCGGCCAGGAGTTTGAAACTGAAAACGGATTTCAAATATCGTGCTTTGTTCTCGAGTTATGAGACTTTAAAAGTTAACCCTAACCCTAACCCTAGGTGTTAGGGTTAGGGTTAGGGTTAAGGCACAAGTTTCTCCAAGCGGGCCAAACTTGGACTCATTCGAAAGGTCTTTCGGCCAGGAGTTTGAAACTGAAAACGGATTTCAAATATCGTGCTTTGTTCTCGAGTTATGAGACTTTAAAAGTTAACCCTAACCCTAACCCTAGGTGTTAGGGTTAGGGTTAGGGTTAAGGCACAAGTTTCTCCAAACGGGCCAAACTTGGACTCATTCGAAAGGTCTTTCGGCCAGGAGTTTGAAACTGAAAACGGATTTCAAATATCGTGCTTTGTTCTCGAGTTATGAGACTTTAAAAGTTAACCCTAACCCTAACCCTAGGTGTTAGGGAATTAGGGTTAGGGTTAAGGCACAAGTTTCTCCAAGCGGGCCAAACTTGGACTCATTCGAAAGGTCTTTCGGCCAGGAGTTTGAAACTGAAAACGGATTTCAAATATCGTGCTTTGTTTTCGAGTTATGAGACTTTAAAAGTTAACCCTAACCCTAACCCTAGGTGTTAGGGTTAGGGTTAGGGTTAAGGCACAAGTTTCTCCAAACGGGCCAAACTTGGACTCATTCGAAAGGTCTTTCGGCCAGGAGTTTGAAACTGAAAACGGATTTCAAATATCGTGCTTTGTTTTCGAGTTATGAGACTTTAAAAGTTAACCCTAACCCTAACCCTAGGTGTTAGGGTTAGGGTTAGGGTTAAGGCACAAGTTTCTCCAAACGGGCCAAACTTGGACTCATTCGAAAGGTCTTTCGGCCAGGAGTTTGAAACTGAAAACGGATTTCAAATATCGTGCTTTGTTCTCGAGTTATGAGACTTTAAAAGTTAACCCTAACCCTAACCCTAGGTGTTAGGGTTAGGGTTAGGGTTAAGGCACAAGTTTCTCCAAGCGGGCCAAACTTGGACTCATTCGAAAGGTCTTTCGGCCAGGAGTTTGAAACTGAAAACGGATTTCAAATATCGTGCTTTGTTCTCGAGTTATGAGACTTTAAAAGTTAACCCTAACCCTAACCCTAGGTGTTAGGGAATTAGGGTTAGGGTTAAGGCACAAGATTCTCCAAACGGGCCAAACTTGGACTCATTCGAAAGGTCTTTCGGCCAGGAGTTTGAAACTGAAAACGGATTTCAAATATCGTGCTTTGTTTTCGAGTTATGAGACTTTAAAAGTTAACCCTAACCCTAACCCTAGGTGTTAGGGTTAGGGTTAGGGTTAAGGCACAAGTTTCTCCAAACGGGCCAAACTTGGACTCATTCGAAAGGTCTTTCGGCCAGGAGTTTGAAACTGAAAACGGATTTCAAATATCGTGCTTTGTTTTCGAGTTATGAGACTTTAAAAGTTAACCCTAACCCTAACCCTAGGTGTTAGGGTTAGGGTTAGGGTTAAGGCACAAGTTTCTCCAAACGGGCCAAACTTGGACTCATTCGAAAGGTCTTTCGGCCAGGAGTTTGAAACTGAAAACGGATTTCAAATATCGTGCTTTGTTTTCGAGTTATGAGACTTTAAAAGTTAACCCTAACCCTAACCCTAGGTGTTAGGGTTAGGGTTAGGGTTAAGGCACAAGTTTCTCCAAACGGGCCAAACTTGGACTCATTCGAAAGGTCTTTCGGCCAGGAGTTTGAAACTGAAAACGGATTTCAAATATCGTGCTTTGTTCTCGAGTTATGAGACTTTAAAAGTTAACCCTAACCCTAACCCTAGGTGTTAGGGTTAGGGTTAGGGTTAAGGCACAAGTTTCTCCAAGCGGGCCAAACTTGGACTCATTCGAAAGGTCTTTCGGCCAGGAGTTTGAAACTGAAAACGGATTTCAAATACCGTGCTTTGTTATTGAGTTATGAGACTTTAAAAGTTAACCCTAACCCTAACCCTAGGTGTTAGGGTTAGGGTTAGGGTTAAGGCACAAGTTTCTCCAAGCGGGCCAAACTTGGACTCATTCGAAAGGTCTTTTGGCCAGGAGTTTGAAACTGCAGACAGATTTCAAGTATCGTGCTTTGTTATCGAGTGATGAGACTTTAAAAGTTAACCCTAACCCTAACCCTAGGTCTTATTCCTAACCCTAACCCTAACCATTCTTCAAACGGGCCAAACTTGGACTCATTCAAAAGGTCTTTTGGCCAGGAGTTTGAAACTGCAGACAGATTTCAAGTATCGTGCTTTGTTATCGAGTCATGAGACTTTAAAAGTTAACCCTAACCCTAACCCTAGGTCTTATTCCTAACCCTAACCCTAACCATTCTTCAAACGGGCCAAACTTGGACTCATTCAAAAGGTCTTTTGGCCAGGAGTTTGAAACTGCAGACAGATAACATCACTATGTATAGAAATATCGTGCTTTGTTTTCGAGTTATGAGACTTTAAAAGTTAACCCTAACCCTAGGTGTTAGGGTTAGGGTTAGGGTTAAGGCACAAGTTTCTCCAAACGGGCCAAACTTGGACTCATTCGAAAGGTCTTTCGGCCAGGAGTTTGAAACTGAAAACGGATTTCAAATATCGTGCTTTGTTCTCGAGTTATGAGACTTTAAAAGTTAACCCTAACCCTAACCCTAGGTGTTAGGGTTAGGGTTAGGGTTAAGGCACAAGTTTCTCCAAACGGGCCAAACTTGGACTCATTCGAAAGGTCTTTCGGCCAGGAGTTTGAAACTGAAAACGGATTTCAAATATCGTGCTTTGTTCTCGAGTTATGAGACTTTAAAAGTTAACCCTAACCCTAGGTGTTAGGGTTAGGGTTAGGGTTAAGGCACAAGTTTCTCCAAACGGGCCAAACTTGGACTCATTCGAAAGGTCTTTCGGCCAGGAGTTTGAAACTGAAAACGGATTTCAAATATCGTGCTTTGTTCTCGAGTTATGAGACTTTAAAAGTTAACCCTAACCCTAACCCTAGGTGTTAGGGTTAGGGTTAGGGTTAAGGCACAAACATCACTATGGTATAG